>NW_015656599.1:1199046-1200817 GCF_001515625.1 Sinocyclocheilus rhinocerous
CTCCCTCTTTCCCTCTCCCTCACTCCTTTCTTCCGTCTTTCTCAATTTGTTGCAGTGTTCAGGAGTGTCAAAGGACCCGAGCTGTGACTCTAAAGAAGAGACGGCGAGCGGGACATACACATCGGACGCTCTGACAATACAGGCTCAGGTTCCTGTGAGTTTGCCATGGCGACCAGTGGGCCCTGACAGCAGCGGGGATCACGGTCTCGCAGAGGAAGGGTGAGTATGTGTGTGTGTGTAGTTGAGGGGGTGTGGGGTTATTGGGGGACACACGCCAGATGCCTTGGGGAGACGCCCTTCAGCTCACCAGCTGGGAGAGGCTAAACTGCCCCTCACGCGATTGTTTTTAGCCTCTAACGGATTAGAGTGTTTGTTTATGGTACACTTCAGCTATCATACAGTCACAAACACACAAAAAAAGATCATATAAAACAGCACTTAATTGGTTTTACATTGGACATTATGTGGCAACAGAGTACGAGTGTACAGAAATAAAAAAAAATGTTCGTAAAGTAAGCGTCAAATCAAAACAGTTCGTATTAATTGAATATTGGAGTGTTTACTAGAAATTAAATTAATACATTATAAATACTTCCCCTTACACTCTTTAGTAAAGATTAATAAAGGGGTTTTCACAGCAATGCCATAGAATAACCATTTTGGTTCCCCAAAGCACCTTTCAGCAAAATTTTCTTTAAAGAACCTTTTTTTTTTACTTAGTATAAAGAACATTTTAAAAATCCAAAGATCCTTTTTCCGCTATAAAGAACTGTTTGTGGAATGGATAGTTTCTATGGACGTTAAATGTTCTTCATGGACCTATAGATGCCAATAAAGAACTTTTATTTTTAAGAATGAATGTATGCTAAAGGTTCTTCATGGAAGCATCAGTGCCAACAAATAACTTTTTTTTGAGGATGAAACAATAATTACCCCCCCCCCCCCAACAACCTGTAATTTACGAGATTACAAACGACAATGATCTAATCAGTTCCCGATGGGCAAAAACAAGTCCCGCCCCAATTCTTTTTTTTTTTTTTTTCTCATTCGAGAAGCCATTTCTTTTGGATATACGTTACAGAAGGAAAGAAAAGATGCTTGCGACTCACGTTTCATTCTGACTTTAAAATCAAACATTGGCATTTATTAATGTTAGCCTAAACAATGTGCTAACGAACAAGAAAATGTTTGATAAATTTTATAGTTTCACGCTCCTGACATATAATAATTCACGCTAATGAAACACATTGCCGATGCAAACCATGTTCATCCTGCAAACTATATTTAATATAGTCTGCAATGTGTTTATTTTACCTTGCAAAATTTCATTCATGGTTCTCGAATATAAGGGCATGTCATGCAAACTGTCCACGTTAGCATATCTACCAAAATACTGCTAAGTTTGATTTTGAAAACAGCATGAAATAAAAATGTACCCTATCTATGTACAAGTTATCGATGTTATATTGCATTTTTTACCCCTTTTTTTTATTTGATCTCGCAACTAGAATGTCACAATGTAACCATGGTGATGTATGCTGATCTTCTCAAATCATTCCTTACACTTAAACACAGCCATTTTCCTACAACATTCTGCAAGCTCACATTCAGATCTGCCTCCAATCCAAGCCCTATATTTTTCTTTTTTGACATGACTGTACTGTGCATCACAATGCTGAAGATCTGTTGCTACTTCTGTTTCATTGTGACTTTAATATTAGGTATATATATATATATATATATATATATATATATTTTTTTTTTTTTTTTT
>NW_015656599.1:1200848-1202482 GCF_001515625.1 Sinocyclocheilus rhinocerous
TTTTTTTTTTTTAACTCCCTAAAAGTTGATAAGCAAATGTATTTTGCATTTAGCATTGTTTTTCTGTGCCACATGTGATAAAAATTTAACTGCGACCCATTTTTGGGTCATAACCCACCATTTGAGAACCACTGATGCTCAAACCAACTTCTTTGTTTTTGACTAGCATTACAACAAACAGCTAACGGTGAGATGGACCGACTGGGTAATCTCTGCAGGCAACTGTGATGTGATTACAGTCTCACAATGACTTGTAGGGGTTGAGTAGTCTGTTTACACCCAAAACCTGAGACAAAACTACCTCAGCTGCACCTGAACCTGACTTTTACTTAAGTAGCCTACATCTGTGCTAATCTCAATGCTAAATTGCTAATCTGTTGTTTTGCAATAACCGCTTCAGTTACTCCAGGATGATCAAATGCGCATCTTATATTGTACCGAGGTGCTAAAGTAGTTCGTAATGTGTTACCATCTCTGGGACGCGAACATCTGGTCTGGACTCTGGTATTGTGAGGCTGATTTTTGGCATAATCTCAGCTGGCAACTGTGAGTAGTGTGTCACCCCTCTCACAGGCGCTGCTGGGGTTCAGTCACACACAGCACCCGCACACCATGACAAAATAACATTGGTCTCCATCGGATAAAAGAGAGCAACCTGTGGAAAAGAAGTCCAAGAATAATAGAATTACGCTGAAATCTGTGGCAAGGCTGAGATTTAAATGTTTAAAGTGTTTGTTATTCATTCATAACATTAACTCACAGACTTGTTCACCCATCCCTAACTACAGTCCATCCATCCAAAACCTATGAGAACTTCTGATCTGTGAGAACTTTCTGATGTTGGTGATACTGCATCAGGAACTGATTGGATGATATCTAGGAGCCATCAGTTCTTGATGCACTCCCTTCAGCATCGAAAGAGACACCCGCGAGTCTTTTAACTTTTACAATCCAGTACATGGATGTCAGTGGACAATAAGAGAGATGATACTGTAATTGTTTTGAACAGTTTATTTAGATATTAAAGATGCAGAATGTAATTACCCAGATAGCACACATACGTCTGCAAGATGTTTGTTAAAGATCGCTTCATCTGGAAAGCATCTGCTGTGTACAAACATCTGATAGATGTCTATAAGATGTCAGTTTTACATACACTCTAAATCATAAACATCTTAAAGACATCTTCTAAACGTCTATTTGACATCTGACAGGAAACGTCCTATAGACATATTGCAGATCAGCAAACACTCTAAAAAACATGTCTTGCATATGTAAATGCAGACGTCAAATAGGCATCTCTGTGATGTACGTGTGCTATCAGGGTATACTTCTCTGCTAGCGGCAACAAACATATATATATATATATATATATTTATATATATATATATTATACATAATCTGTTTGTTTGAGAGGACAGATATAGTAACATTGCTGTATTATTGCTGTGGTTATTTTTCTAACTTGTAGCACTGGTTAAACACAGCATACAATGCATTTTTCATGACTTTTTCCCACTGTTTTCAATAAAGTTATAACGATTTTTTTTTTTTTCTGAATAGAATTGCTTTCTGCTCTTCATATGACACCCAACCTTTAACCAATATACTTGAAGAGACATAGCCTACCAATG
>NW_015656599.1:1202492-1230739 GCF_001515625.1 Sinocyclocheilus rhinocerous
ATATTTTTTTTTTTCACTCTTTATAACTAAATGCCATTTGGTTCGATATTCGCAACGAGATGACATTCATACATTTTAAAAGTAGCCTCAATATTATGTGGACTGTCACAGTTTTTGCCTGAGAAATGATACCCTCTGCCGGTTAACTTAATTCACTGCAATATTCTGAGCTGTAGAGCCTGTTGAGTAAACATTAAAGTTTTTATATAGTGAAACCTGGTTGGTAAATGTAACACAGAGAAAAGACATTACATATTAACGAGGGAAACTAGCAAAAAAAAAAAAAAAAGATGTACTGCTTCTGTCTTGAGTTTAACAACTGTACAATAACAGTGAGCGCTACAAGTATCTTTTGCAGCTGTTTATTATCGCCCCTAGTGGCCGCCAAATGTCATTACCACGAATCATCACATGGAGTAACTTCAGTTTGAGAGCGTCAAGATTGTAGCATTGTTCTTCAAACATCCTCAGCTGTAAATTTTAAGTGTTAAAAACACCGGCAGCTCATATGAGCTCGAAGGAAGGCAGAATTAAGCGCACCAAAAATGTGCGTAATTTGGATGCGGATGATGCACCTTCACTAACGCAATCAATAATCGATGAACATCCAAATATTATACCTGCCGGGCGACAGTTAGAGAGGACACCTCCATCTGAAAGTGAAAGAGTAACAACACACCAGCCCAGCGAACCAGATGCTTCTCCAACATCAGAACAAGTGGTCAAAGATGAGCCATGCGGCCAGGTAAACAAACAAACAAACACAGCGATAGTATATCAGTGGGTCATTCGTGTTTCTCACGAACAAATTCTAATGTGTACCATTAACAATGAATAGCCTATATGGCCTCTTTTGCTTCATGATAATATCTACATTTCTTTAGACTTAATTCTTTTTTTTATTTTTTATAATGAGAATGTTTTGGCTTGTCCTCACCCATGTGTTTCCAACATACTGGAAATGGATTGCATTAATTTAGTCACATAACCAGTGTTGGGAAGGTTACTTTGGAAATGTAATAGGTTACAGATTACAAGTTACCCTACTTAAAATGTAATAAGTAGTGTAACTTTTCAATTACTTTATTAAAGTAATGTAACTGATTACATTTGATTACTTTTTGATTACTTTTCTAAATTTCTAATGTTTTCAACTGTTAATCATTTTCAAACATGTAAACCAGGCAGGGTTAAACTTACAATATGTGCTCAAGACTGATAACTGTCAGACTGTCGAAATCCTTCATCACTTGTATTAAGATTATAATATTTTCATTTTAAAGGAGACATTGGATGCAAAATATCTTCATTTGCGTATAAATGTGTCTTAGCTTGACATTAAAAAATACTTAAAACATTTACATTTATTAATTTTGCTTAGGATGAAACTATAAACATTTATATTTATTAGCATTATTTTAAATGTTCACATTTTTAAGAATCACTTTATGAAATTTCTTAATGAGTTCAAATTTCTTTCCAAGGAAATAACCAAACACCTTTCTTGCAATGGATCAAATGAAGTTCTCCAGCACCCCAAAGTTAAAGATGAGAGGAAGTCCATCAGGAGGTCTAGTTCTACAGCAGCATCAGGTGATTTCATATGCTCACTGACATAAGTAATCATATTCACACATCTCTCTATGTTTTTATATTTGTTAGTAATGGTACCGCACCACATATACTCACTGATTCTTGTTCAGTATAATTTTATTGCTTTAATATTCACTTTCATGACTGTCCAGCAACCACTGGGAATACCGATCCTGAAATCTTCATCCAGGGAATGCAGGGATACAAATGGACAGACACAGACCTGGAGTTTGTCTATCAAAGCAAATGGAAAAAGCGAGTTCAACAGGCGCAGGTCAATGAATGCATATTTTTAGATGGAATATTAGTATACTGCATAGTATACACTAAATACTGCATGCTATTTTAAAAAAACTACTACATGTTATGCAATGCTAAACATTTTCAGTTGTAGCGAGTGGTGTCCAGTTATCATCTCAGAAAAATCTCTGATTATTTACCATATGTTTATTCCAATATTTGTCAAATTTTGTTTAAAACCGCTGTTAATATTACATTACTTATTAATTTGCATATTGAGAGTTTTGCAAATATAGTAGGTCACCTGGTATTCTGTGCACACTGAAATGTTGCATATTGCACACAGTATACATACACAATGTCACATCCTCTCCTGATCATTGTCATTAAGATTTTCTTTTCATCTTGAGAATTAAATTAAACCAAGAGGACATTTTCGTGACAATTTGGTTTACAGCAAGAGTTAAGCGACTTGCAAAAGTCTCTGAAGAGCATGAAACAAATGCGGGACATGGGCCTTGCTGTACTTGACAAAATACAAACAGAGCTTTCTAAGGTGATATATGACATATTTGTAATGCATTTTTCTCTTCAGACACACCATTTTCACAATGTGATGCTTGTGAAACACCTGTCTGATCTCAATATCTGTGGCTCCGGTGTTTGAGGTGGCGTCATGTGAACGTTTACAGCAAATTTCCATGGAAATACTTCTGAGGTCCCTGAGCTCTAGTCAGCTGGAAGGGCTTGATCTTAAAGATCTCCTTGCCAAACTAAAGGTTGCTGATGTGCACTGCACTACTGCTGAGGAGAAGGCAGAGGTCAGCAAACTCAAGACAGAGGCGGAAAAAGCACAAGTATTGAGGTATTAACCAGACAGCATGCACACAATGAAAGAATGGCTTTTCTAGTGGTACTTACCCATCCAAAACTCACTAGCATGATGCTAAAATGTTGCCATGCGGTTGCTAGGGTGTTCTGGGTGGTTCCCTCCAAGTCTTCTGTGTCCCCACATCAATGTACATCTATGGGATGTTTTTGCCAGTTTTATTGTCCACCAGAAGAAAACCGTTAGCTCAATCGCTAATTTATCAGTTCTAAATCTCTTCTCAACATGCTAAAGTTGTTGCTGCAGATTAGCAGTGTTTAGATTTTTGATACATCTACAGTTATTTTGTTTTCAGAGAAAAGGAGGAGCGACTCATGAAGGACACTGACAGCTGTAAGGAGAACATCAACCAAATCAAGGTGACTGCTAGCAAGAGCACATCCTCAGATATTTCAAAAATGTGTAATTTGAACGTTTTGGACTTAAGATGATCCTTTTTTTTGTGGGAAGGTAAACATAGATACTCTGAAAGCAGAAATATCTGTTCTGGAATCCCAGCTGTCCGGTAAAGAGGTTAGTGGATCACTTTTGATTACTGTTTGCTATTTCCGATCTGATACTTTTAGCACTAAGCAGACATTCAAACTGAATAAAGGTCCATTACAATGATGATAACTATAATGGCAACTATAGTTTTAATAATCATTCTAATTGAGAGAGATTTTCCACATAGCTATAACGATAATGACACAGAGGAATATTATAATTGGAAACATTTATAGAGCGTTATCGTCCAGCTAATGAACAATAAAAACATTGACAGACAATCAAAATCCACCTGACTTTAAATATAGCTAATATAGTTATCGTTCATGGTGTGAACGGGCCTTTAATCTGTACCTACAAATTTTTAGTCAATGAAATTTGCTTTCGACTACGTAGGAGGCACCACAGTCAGCTAAACCACAGAAAAAAGTCCACAGAGGCACCAAACACTCTACTGCCCCTAAACTCCCTTCAGACCCCAAACCTCCTGACTCTCCTCCTGCTCCAAAACCCTCCAAACCTCCTGCCTCTCCTCCTGTACCTAAACCCTCCAAAGCGTGATGTCGGAGGCCTCCGCCGCTCGAAAAGAATCGCTGCTAAGAAAAATAAGTGAATAATCTGTTCAGAAATGCTCCTGATCAGTGAATTCCTTCACCTCAGGAAGTTGTCTTCATATGTTCTTACTCTCATTCAGGACAGACCTCTTTTTGAAAATGTTTTAATTAGCAATAATGTAATTTAGACTTTTAGACTTGGAGGGAGTAGTTTGGTGCTCTCTAGTGGATATTTTGAGTTTAGCATTTATGGACACTCAGTGGTGGATATCAGATGTAATTCTGTCTAATGGTCTTACCACACATTAATGTAGTTTTTTTTCTTTACTCCACATGTTATGAGTGTTTTTTCTTTGGAGATGAATAAACATTTTTCAACTGTCCCTAAAGCCATCTGGGTTGTGTATTGGCTTATTCAGAACATCTGAGAGTTGTCATATTACATGTAACTCTCACAGATAAAATTCCATTCTGTTCAAACCACCAGTGTCTAATTGCCAAATAAGGTTCTACTGGAAAATCCAGCTTAGGGTGATAGCTGTGTTTTGGAACATGCTGATTTCTAGCTGGTCCAAGCTGGTAGATCAACTTGGAACAGCAAATAACAGCTGGTCATACCAGTTCAGAGGGTTCATGCTGGTTTTTGGGGCACAGATGCTTAAACTGGATTTTCCAGCAGGGGCCTGCTTTTGTCTACAAAGTCTTGGTTTACCTATGTGGACTTCAGACAAAATACCTTTTTAGCCCAAATAAGATTTGAAATGTTAACATATTTAAATTAACAATGTTTTTTATCTTTTCTTTTGCAAAATCATGTTCTGGGTGGCTGCGAGGACATTGCTATGCAATTGCTAAAGTGTTCTTGTTGGTTGACAGCATGTTTCTGTTTGGTTGATAGGGTGTTCTAGGTTGTTTTGAGGGTGTTGCTAGAGTGTTCTTGCTGGTCGCCACTTGCCAGTGCATTGCTATGAGATTAATTACATGTTTTGAGTGGGTGGTGGTTAGCGTATTGCTATTTGGTTGCTACTGTATTCTGTGTGGTTTCTTGGACCTTGCTAGATGGATGCTAGTGTATTTCTTAGTGGTACCTTGGCTAGTTTCTAGGGTGTTGCTAGGCCGTTCTGGGTGGTTTTCAGTGCATTCTTATGCAATTAAAAACATATTCTGGTGGTTGTTAGCGCATTGCTATTTGGTTGCTACTGCATTTTGTGTGGTTTCTTGAAGCTGGCTAGGTGATTGCATTCTCTGTTGTTTTTTTAGTGGTTGATAGTGTTCCAGGTGGTTTCTAGGGTTTTACTAAGGTGTTTTGTGTGGTTATCAGGTCATTGCTAATGTATGTTATTGATTAGTTGTTCTGAGTAGTTGTTAGCACAGCGCTAATTTCATTCTTGTGGTTGCTTACCTCCCAAGTCCTTAAATGTATTTCGATGTCCGAAATCACTCACTCATTCACTACTCTTACATTACTCCACTAATATAGTCCACTTAAAGAAGTAAATTCATTCAGTGTGATGCTCATGGGTAATCTAAGCTAGCCATTAAGTCTACATCAGTTGTACACTCGTTATTGCTCTGCATTATAGGATTGAACAATGTCCACTTTATGGTCACCTTTCTTGTAAAAAGTGTAAGTCTGTTTATTAGCATGCTATGAGACTGCTTTCATCTGGTTTGAGCCCCACTGGTTTGTACTACCTGAGTCATTCTTCTAAAGTTAGTTTTAAATGAATGTTGTTGGAGATAATTTAACACTGTTTATTTTGTGGTGATTTTTTTAACCTCAGACTGGAACTCTACACAAATATAATATATACAGACACAGGAATGGTTGGAACATAGGTCTGTAGAGGAAACACATTAACACTTTGCTGACTCAACCAGAGTCACCCATTTTTGTTGGCTTGGAAACGGTGGATGAGAGATCGTGAAAGAGTCCAAATGTGGTTAACATATCATACAGCAGGGAACAACTTCCCCCGGGCTTACATCAGCAGATTTCTGCTGGATCAGTTAAAATCGGTGTTGAAGCCAGGTACACTTTCAAAACAGTTGATTTTGGGGAATTTTGTTATAAGATTGCTAATACCTTCCAGACCCTATCTGGGTTCAGACTGTATTTTAGCATTTCAAGTTTGTATTCCATTAGTTTGTACCTAAATGAAACTTTGCAAACCACTTTCATAACACATAACACATTCACTTTCATGAAAAGGTAAAGAGCAGCGTGAACTTTCTGTTAAATATGTACTTTTGTTTTCCACCGAAGACAAAGTCATACAGGTTTGGAACAACATAAGGGTCAGTAAACAATGACAGAATTAAAAAAAAAATTTTTGTATGTACTGTACCTTTAAGAGGTTAGAATGTGAAATCACACCTCGTCTGCTTCTTACAGACAGACATTGGGCAGTCTTTACATGATAGACCAAGAAAGGATTCTTAAATATTTAAGTGAATGATGCCTGCAAAAGCTTCCCAGCTGTACCAACAAGCGGTTTCCTGTCTCCAGACTCATCAAAAGCCTAATAGAGAGACAGGACAGAGGGAACACACTGGCATTAAATCACACGCTACTATAACCAACATGGTGTAGTCTTTGCAAGGTATCCTTCTGGCCAACGGCTCAATCAGAAGCAAACTCAAATGTGACACGGGCGACCTCATGGTTGAGATGGAAAGATTTAGTTCTCTTTGCTTTCACGAGTGCAGCCATCTGCTATTCACTCTCTAATTTCATCAATGGAAAATTGAGACAGACCCGGCTAAAAGGTGAATTGCCGGTCTTTGCACGTGTCAAGTGTAGCCCGGGGTTTATGACCAGTTTTGAGGGTCAATCATGGGCTAAAGCTCCCATAATAAGTCAACCATATGAAAATTCGCTCCTTGTCCATCAGGATATGGAATTTACATTCCTGCAAAAAATGTCATATAATTGTTGTCATAATTAACTCAGTGGTATTTTTGTCAGTATGGCGTTAAGTAAATTTAATAAATAAATACAATCGCATAATATATAAAATTAGTGTAATTTATATATAACTATATATAATTTTAATATTTATTCACAATTCTTATGTGATATTATTGTATGTAATGCAGATTTTGAAGGATCATAGGTCACACTTTATTTTAAGGTCCAATTCTTGCTATTAATTAATTATTAACTATGTCTTTTGCCTCAATAAACTCCTAATTACTGCTTAGTAGGGTAAATGTTAAATTTAGGTATTGGGTAGGATTAGGGATGGAGAATATGGTCATGCAAAATATGTGCTTTATAAGTATAAATAGCCAATACGGTAGTAATATGCAAGCTAATAAGCAACTAGTTAATAGTGAGAATTGGTCCCTATACTAAAGTGTTACCGGATCATGTGACTGAAGTAATGGCTGAAGAAAAATCTGTTACAGACCTGTACAGAATGGTAATTAAGTATATTTCTTTTTTAATATCCAAGTTAAAAATTCATCTAAGAGTGGTGTTTCTGTTTTATATTGGTGTATTGCTAGATCAAAACTGCATGCAGGTAGTAAATATATCACTGCTGTGTGATGTGACTTATCTGTTGTGTTTTTTCCCCAGGTTTCATTGTTTAAATCTGTGCTTAACCTCATAAAAAGTGATTAGAATATTTCTCTGACATCTTTCCTGAAATACTGCAACCAAGGCTCCACCGCAGCTGTAGTTCTTGGTTGGTTCGTCACAGTCATTTATATCAAATACAAGTTCAAGCTTAGTTATTTGTCATTCCAGCCATACAGTACAAGTATGGTGCGAAATAAAGTGTTGTTTCGGCAGTAGCGACAAGACAAAGTTTGTTCTGGCAGCAAAAATCAGGCTTTTTTTGCATGTCCAAAATTTGTTTTGTTTTGTTTTTAGTCCAGTTTAAATGTTGCAAAGAACTATGAGAAACATAGGATTTGCTCTCGATTTTTGCCTTGTTCATTACTTGGACTGGTGGGTTACACATTATCCTTGTACTGAACCTGAGAAATATCTGACCAAACAAGTACGCTCTTGAAACATGGCCATTATTGGACTCAGTGAGCTGAAGGACCTTGTGTTTGCTTTTTATTTGTGTAATTTTAGCTCACTTGTCAGTTGAACCTGGAACATATTTAGTTCAATGACAAAGAGAAATAAATGGAGGAATCGTGTGATTGCGAACAACCACATTCTTTCATATCTTTAACGGTCTGTTTTGGTCTGCAGTAGTACTTCATTTATCAGGCCGAGCTAGTTCAGGGTGCTGTTAGCATGCTAGGACCTCATGAAAGCCTATTATTATGATGATAAATGCATTGAGCTGGAAGCCACATATGTTGGTGTAAGAGATTAGCTTCTGTTTTCATAGTATTAGCGGTGAGTCCTCAGACAAGGTCAGCGCAGGAGATTGTAGGCCCCCAGAAAGCCAGTTGTCGTCCTGTCCAGTGGATACCACCAATCTCATTTAAAATCCATTGCGCCATTAAAACTAACTCCTTTATTATGGAGGCGACTAGCTCAGGGTCGGCCCTTGATTAATCAGCCATGGACTGTGATTTACTTCCATCCCAAATAAACATGTTCCTTTGTTTTGGCTAGCAAGACAGATAGGCGCTTGTATTAGAACAACCCCAACTTTGATCTCACACACACTGATCCTTTAATTGTAGTAATTGCACTCAAGGATTTCAAATTCACATGTTAGTTATCCAAAACTCACTGGAACGCTCTTAGTGCTTTTCCCATTGCAGCCACTAGAGGTCAGAGTGGCGCCAGAAGGCACCTGTGTAAACTTTTGATAATTCAGCCGAGGTTTAGCTTGGTAGCATTGCCCTGTTAGCACCAGGTAGCAAAATGTATTCTGAGTAAGTACATTTTTGGGAAGTAACATATCTCTGTTATTGCGTTATATTACTGTAGACATTTTACCATTGTTTTGGATGTGCATATTTTCCCTCTCTTCCATTTTACCAGTGTGCCATTTGTTTCTAGAGACCTCTTAAAATGTGAAATAGACCTATTTTTCCCTGTCTACTGCCTAAAGTTCAGTGTAGTGATGGGTTGTGGACTTTGGCTGAATTAATAATACATATATGCCATATCAGTGGGGTTTAATGCCTAAAATAAGGTCTGTGGTCTCAAAAACAGTTCACGTTTTATTCTACGACATAAAATACGTCAGTAATACCCCATTCATGATTTATTTTTAAAGATTTTACTTGTCTTGAAAAAGGCAGTTGCTAACAAGTGACTAAATGGGACTACAGAGGTTGACATTTGTTGCTACAGAAGACATTAAATGTCTAAACTCAAACTTTCTAATTTGTAGATTTTAAGTAAAGATTCTAAAGAGTTGTGGGAAGATGACGTTTAAGTACCGTGTTGTAGTTTAATAACCTAATTTTAGCTTTTTACTTCTGCCGATTGTATTTAGGCTTCAAAATTAGGCTTAAAAATGTGTTCATTTAATATCTTAATAAACATTATTATTTAATGTCTAATCATAAACTTTTGTTGGTCACAGAGCTTGTTTTCGGCAATAATTAAAAATAAAGTGAAAAAATCTTTTGGGCTTTTTGTTGAGGGAGCCAGGGTGATTCTGGTTTGGCCTACAAAAAAGCATTCATTGTGTATTTTAAATCATCCAGCTTAAATCTTTTGAATCTGTCCACTAAAAAGATTTGTTCAGATTCATTCAGAGATTTCTGCAGATTACATTGTTATACCAGTAGGGGGCGACAACATTGACTGTTTTTGTGTGACTGTTTTGAGTCACTGAATCATTCTCATCTGGTTTGAACAAAATTGATTGAACCAAGTCTAAAAGTTTTACAAGTCTACTAAGAAATCTCCAGAAAGAGGGTTTAAGTATCATAAGCATGACAACAAAGCAGATTTATAATTTCCCCCTCCATTTTTGAGTTTGCTTGTTCACTTTTCTTGACAGCATATCCTTGATTTGTTCACTTAAAAGATTTGTTCAAATCAGCACCATCATTAAACATGTAAAATATGCGTTCACCCTGTTGATCTGCAATGCCCTTGCAGAGGCAGTCACTTTATCCCAGTCATACCACTGCAAAAGCCTGCCAGTCTCTCCATGTAATGTTTGTTGGTTTGGTTTGGAGACAATCTATGATCATCTCCCGAAGCCAAGAAAAATCTCATAAAAGTGTATTAGAGGGACAGAGGGGATTAACTTCAGAATGTGGCGGCAGTCGCGTGAAGTCTGGCCTGGCGGCATGAAGTATGCATAGCTGGTTCTATGAGTAAGCGAAGTGTGAAACCAGCCACGCAGATGGTCCTGCCAGCCCTGATACAATCCCAAAAATGAAAACCCTGGTTTTGAGAGACTGTCTGACAGCGTTATTAGATGGTCTTCTAAAGTCTCCCCCAAACTCTAAGCAATATTCCACTGGAATGGACTTCATTTTAGTCTAGCCAAACACTTCTGGTGTTGCATTGAGAAAACATTAAAGGAGTAGTTCACCCAAAAAATGACTTTATTTGGTACTTAATCTTTGAATTTGCTCAAAAACTGTATCATGAAAGTGGTCCGTACAACTTTAGCACTACATTCTAAGACTTCTGAAGTCATATAATAGATTTGAGTGAGAAACAGAGTGAAATTTAAGTCATGATTCACAGATTCCCCTCCAGCTGTGACAGGATCATTTTTGGATAATTTGCGCACTCTTAAGTTGTTCCAGACCTGTATGAGTTTCTTTCTTCTGTTGAACACAAAAGAGGATATTTAGAAAAATGTTGGTAACCAAACAGTTGCTGGTAGCCATTGACTTCCATAGTATTTCCATACTATGGAAGACAATGACTTCCGGCAACTGTTTGGTTTCCTCACATAAAAGTATTGTATGACTTCATGAGACTTAAATATATGGTGCACAAGTCACTTGGACTACTTTATGGTGCTTTTTTGTTATTTTGGAGCCAGTCCCCATCCACTTTCATTACAGTGAACTGTTGAAATTCTTCAAAAAAATCTTGGTAACACTTTCTATGAAGCCTGTATTTATAATACATTGTAAGGGTATTCTTAAGGCATTAAAATGAATGCATAATGCATTGTAAAAAAAACATATAATGTTGTATCATCTCATAAATAATCATAACAATTATAATACATACACATTTGTGGTTATTACTTTTAAGAGTATGCTTATTTATAACACACAATGAATACCATATTAAATCCACTTAATTTATAGTGGGTTATCTCATATCTTGGTGAAATTGAGCATTTTTGAGTGTTTCCTGTGAGGTTGATGTTAATTTTGCTGTGAGCTTTTTTAAGCTCAGTTGTAATACTTTCAAATAATAAAAAAAATGCAATGTGTGTATATATACACTGAACAAATTTATAAACGCAACACTTTTGTTTTTGCCCCCATTTTTCATGAGCTGAACTCAAAGATCTAAGACTTTTTCTATGTACACAAAAGGCCTATTTCTCTCAAATATTGTTCACAAATCTGTCTAAATCTGTGTTAGTGAGCACTTCTCCTTTGCCGAGACAATCCCATCCACCTCACAGATTAGACAGCATGATTATTGCACAGGTGTGCCTTAGGCTTGGCCACAATAAAAGGCCACTCTAAAATGTGCAGTTTTACTGTGGGGAACCATCAAAGTAAAGTGTTAGCAGATATTTAGCAGACATACTAAAACTCCAATGACTACTAGTTGACATGTAGTTGCATAGTTACTTATCAACAGTTGTCTAAAGGGTACCATCAAAATAACCATACTGATATTACAAAAAATTGTTCAAAGCAAATGTGTATACATTCATCTGATCTGATATCTGATCTTATGGCTGTTTGAGAAAAAAAATATTGTTATTGTTATTATTATTATTATTATTATTATTATTATTATTATTTATAAGTGGTCTTTGTCTGCTTTAAGTAAAGTGAAGTTACTTTCAGCAGACAAAGATCACTTATAAATAAGACCACATTATAAAGCCTTTTTGATGTTTTCATGAAGACTTTGTATTTGTAATTTTACAGTAAAAAAGTTATTTTGCAGATCTTAAACAATGGCAAGATATGACTATTATAATACATTATAAGTATGGGAAATATAATTCATTGTAACTTAAGTGGATGCAACGTGTTCATTGTGTGTTATTAATCATATAACCACAAATAAGTACATATTATAATACATTAAAACTGTTCTTCTGATTATTTATGAGATGATACAACATATTATAAGGTTTTCTTTTATAATGCATTATTCATTCATTATAATGCCTTAAGAATACCCTTATAATGTATTATAAATACGGGCTTCATAGAAAGTGTTACCAAAATCTTTGTTTGTGTTCCACTGAGGGAAAAACAGTAATACAGGTTTGGAACAACTTGCGGGTGATCATAATAACAGAAAGTTTATGGCTTAACTTATCTCTTTAAATCCAGGCTAGTCCACCGACTAAAACATTCTTCTGCTTGCTGCACATGCGTGAGTTTTATTTTTGCTTTAAATCAAAATAGGCATTTATAGTGGAGATTGTAAGCCTGCAGGACATTTATTACTAAAGTATTTATATGACAGGAAGCAAGCCTACTGATATGTCAACAAAAATATCTGCTTTTTCAAGATAAACTCTGTTTTTATGCTGACGGAGTTGCAAAGCTTGCATTCCGGCTAACACATTTATTATGACATACTCCTTAGAGAACATGTGAGATAATGTTTATATGTTCCTCACCAGATCAGATCATATATTTCCTTTATAATATTTATTAAATGTGCTATATTTGCAAAAAAATATGGTAAAACAGTTTAAGTGATATAATTATTCACTTAAAGGAACAGTACACCCATAATTACACTTTTTGTCATCATTTACTCACCTTTGTATCATTTCAACATTTTTTTTTTCTTTCGGGTTGACCCTCAGCTATCATATGGCTTCAGAAGACTTATATGGGTCACTTTTATTGTGCTTTTTTTTGTTGGAAAAGAGCAGCACACACATTCCCTCAAGCGTCGCATTGCGGGTTTTATTAAAGAAACGAAAATAATGCAGAATTGGAACAACCTGAGGGTGAGTAAATGATGACAACACTGCCTTTTTGAGTGAATTATCCATTTAAATTCTAAATAAATCATGTTCATCTATGCTTGTGAATTGGCTTGCATATAAGGCCTAAAAGCGAGGCAGCAGGAAAGGCCTGAAGTCATTTGTTTTACTACTCCTTGAGGAATGCTTTCAGGGAGAAAGTGGTTTCAGGAGGAAGGGGGAAACAGGAGTGTTGAGCGAAGTCTCGAATGCACACTGGCAACAATTTGTAGGGAAGGCAGTAGAATAAAGCACATGAGACTAAACATTTGGACAGCGTCTAAGTACACACTCTGTTCAGCGAAGGAAGAGGGTGACGGGATGTCACTGGTCCAGCTGAGGAACTCGGAGACCCTGCGTTCTTCAGATCCTCTGCCTGAAAATTCATGAGGTACATTTTGTTGTGTTATGGATTATTTGCTATTATCAGCTATTCCGGAAAAATGTATTGTAACATACCAGGCACTAAAATCCGCTATCAGACTAAACATTCGAACACTTGGCCTTTTAGAGGTACACAAAGCAGTTTGTATTAAACATTGTTCCTCAATGGCTATTGGATCATGAACACTCAATAAGCATCATCTGCAAACCCTGCAGTCTTAGTCATCCTAATATCAGATGTAAACTAAGAACTTGATTACAATAGCTGTGGTTGTGTCCTTTTGGATGATGTTGCACTGGGGGTTGCACTTGAGGTGAGCTCCCATGATGCACTGGGGTTTGGATGTCTAAAGAGCCAGTAGTTCTACTTTTTACATTGAACTATTTCAACTAGAACCACTAGCTTATTAGGTAATTAATGTGCACTTAGTAAGTTTTAGCTTATGTTTAGCTGGCTTTTGTTCATACCAGTAGGACCCATGTTTTGGACATTATACTGACACCTATTGGCCTGGATGTATGAAGTTTGGTAATATATTAACATATTATATATAAAAAGTATATAATATAATATAATATAATACAGTCATCAACTGCTGTCCACTACAATATAATACAATATAATTAATATTTGATTACGGGCCATTGAATTATTAGAAAATAATGCACACCAGAGGTGATGATGCGAAGTGGCCACCTCAGGTGTGCATTATTTTCTAATAAATCAATGGACCTGAGTCAATTATTCCGCTTATACTACGGTAACCACACCTAAAGATTTGGAACCCTGATTTTGGTGGCCCTGAATAGTAATCTGACCAAGTAATCTCTAGGACAAACTCTATAGCGCCACCACCAGTTCAAAAATTCACTTTTCTCTTGATTGAACCCTTTGTCTTGGAATTTTAGTGGTTGCCATTTTAAAATGTACTGTATTTCATATTGTATTTGTATTTTATTTTATTTGTATTTTTTCACTACTCCCCCTTCAAATTTCATCTGATTTTTACCAAAATTGACTCACTAGACCAAAGCCACACAAAATTGAAGACAAAATTTTGTTTTGAAACTGTTCAAAAGTTGAGGTGAAGTTGACAATGTTGACCCAAAACTGGATGAGAAGGCTGTATCTTGACAATACTTTGATCTAATGAAACAAACGTATATATACTTCATTAATACCATAATTTGAGGGTGCCTGCCAAATATGGGAAAAGTGCCACCTCGGCCAATTGCATGACAATATATGATAACATGTCTAATAACTAATATGATGTTCATTTTGTGGTTGAACATCTTTTTAATGATGTTTCTTCAAAGTGATCTCCATTTCTTTGTGTACACTTAAAAAATAAAGATTCTTTATTGGCATTGATAGTTCCGTGAAGAGCCTTTAACATCCATAGAATATTTCCATTCCACAAAAGTTTCAGTGGAAAAAGGTTCTTCAGATGTTTAAAATGTTCTTCACATCAAGAATAAAATGGTTATTTTAAGAACTGTTCTCTGAAAGGTTCTTTAGGGAACCCAAAATTGTTCGTCTATGGCAGTGTTTCTCAACCTTGGTCCTGGGCGACCCCCAGCACTGCACATTTTGTATGTCTCCCTTATCTGACACACCCATTTCAGGTCCTGGAGTTTCTTTTAATGAGCTAATGAGTTGAATCAGGTGTGTTTGATTAGGGAGACACACAAAATGTGCAGTGCTGGGGGGCGCCCAGAACCAGGGTTGAGAAACACTGGTCTATGGCATCGATGCAAAAACCCTTTTGGAACCTTTAAAACATTTAATGAACAAAAAATGGCTGACTGCTCCTTTAAGAAAGACTCATTTGGCAAAATTGTCGTTTAAACAATGCTAATCTTTTAACTTTTATAAACAGAGTGGCAAATCCAAATAAATGTCTGTGTGAAAATAACATGGAATCAGTTTGTCACACTGACAGTTAAACACTATCACCTTCGCGTGAATGAATCCATATTCACCATCTGGAGCTGAGAATTTGTGAAGGGAAAACGGATGAAGTTAGCTTCTGCCTAGGAAGCTCTACGACACCCTAGGGACTCGTCTTCCATCATCGGGAGCCTTCCCCATCCCAGACGAGCTTTGATTATCGTAAATCTCCCAGCCTGCAGCGAAGCTCTCCTGCCAGGGTTGACAGATAGTAGGGAGCCGCACGGTGTGTACACTGGCACGCGGCTGTATGAGTATTTGTCCAATATGTGTTTGGAATATTTGTGGAGCTGTCTGAGACGCTCATGGCCTCGGTATTTAAAAATAAACCATCGTCAGAAAGCATTTTAGCGAGCTGATAGGGGCGAGGGAATATTTGCATCTGTGACAGACTACGACATGTCTGGAAAGCCCACCAAAACCATCCCGAGCACTTTCAAGTCTGCTGACTGATGTGGCTGGAGGTTTGATTTGTCCAAATTGTGACCCTCTATGTTCCAGCTGTCCAAAATTTGAGACTTAACCACCCAAAGCCATTCGGCTTCTAGCGGAAACTTGCTGTAATTCCTCGTTTGATATGTTTGGCTGATTAAAATAAAATAATAAAAATAAAACCGTGTTTACGTTGTTCACAGCTTGATTGAAAGAGCGACCATTAATCATTTCGGAATAATCAGAACGTTACTTCGTTCCACAAAGTCTTAAAGGGAACTCAAAATAAAAAGCGTTTGACATTGTCTGTGAGCGTCTGCTTTCGCTTACAGTGTGTGTGATCTCATACTCGAGGTTGTCAGAGAGAAACACACACTGTCCCGTTCACACTGCCAGGATAAATGTGTTGCATTGAAAAAACGTGGAGGAAAAAAATCTAATTCATCACATGCTTCGGATACTGTCTGATTCTAAAGCATTTCCTCTTGGAGACCACAGAAGACGTTCTCTTAAAATCACATTGTTGGAGTATGACATCTTGTGAGACTGTTATGCCATTGTTTTTTTTAAATGTAAACTGTTATTTACAATTTTTGTATGTACAGAAAATTGTGTGTGTGTGTGCATTACAAATTGTTACATTACAAAATACATAATATATAAACTATTATATATTATATATTGTAAATTTAGACATTATGCATATACATTATACAAAAATCTGTATATATATATATATATATATATATACACACACAGTATATATGTATATATTGGGTATTCTGGGTAGTTCTTAGGTAGTTGCTGATTGGCTTGAATTATGAGAGCTTCCCCAACTCTATATGACATTCTACTGTCTAGAAATGACTTGAGTTACTGTATGTCTATGGGATTTTTAGCCTGTGTTTATACGCGACAGGCGAAAATCCCGAATTTGATTGCTTAGAAATCTACCAGTGCCTCTACTCAACAGCCCACAGCTTCTGAGGCATCTTTCATGTTTTGGATGCAAACAGTCCCAGAAAAGTGTGTGTGTGTGTGAGAGTTCATGTCTTGCTTCAGCGATCACTTTTCACCAGCCATCTCTCTTTTTCTCTCCTACATAAACACACTCACACTTTCTCGGCCATGAAATGAGCATTAGTGTTTTAATTTCCATATTTTGTGTAAACGCACATCATCAAACTGAAACCGAGACCAGTCGTATTTGGGCAGTGATACCGAACCGACAGCGCTTGAAGTTTTGGGCCGGGGTTCAGAACTCGGCACTACATGGCAATATGACAGGACTTTGGTTCGGTATCAAAGCAACATCTGTTAGGACCATTAAACACTCGCATTTACCGAAAAGGCTACTTAACAGAGGTTTACAAACTGACGTGTATAAAAACACACAACCCAGTCCGGCGTCAGTATCTGTCCAATGCAAACAGAGCTTGTTTACGTAATAGATACAAGCGGAATAATTTCACACAGTTTTTATTAGTCAGCTGTGACAGCATGCGGTTGGTGGGTTTTTTTTGCAGAGGAAATGTTAGGCCTGTGTTTATGTTTGAAATTGTCTGCAAATGTCGTGAGAATAAAGATCCTGCCCGTGGTTCGTTAACACGCCGAACCTGAATACTCAAAAGAAATAAACGTTTCGCGTCTCAGCAATATTCAGATGAAGTAAGAAAATACTTATCAATCTCTGTGAAGTTGTTGCCAGTTGAAATTCACAATCAATTTGAACATAACCTCATGTTAAAAGTCCTAGCCTTCACTAAACTGCTTTAAACAGCCAGTTCCTGTGATTATGAGCGAATGAGTTGAGTCAAGGCCAATGGGAATGTAATGGAGCGCTTATATTCCAGAAAATTCAGTGTTTTGGGTGATTGCTAAGGTGTTGGTAGATGGTCAAAATAACCCGTTCTCAAATCTCTATGATACTTTTCTCTAATAAAAGTCTCTTTTTTTATCCTGCACTACCTTCTTCATCCAGATGCAGTTTGTTTTCATTTCCACCCACGATAAATTCTTTTCGCAAAGGAGACGTGTTAAAAAGCATGCATCGCAGAGGTTTACAGGTCCGTGGTGTCATAGATATTTTGACCTTTGATATTGTAGGTTTGGTTCATTTGGTCTGTTGAAAGTTTCCAGATGGGCCTGATGTTTTAGGTGTGCTTAGCATTTGCAAGCTAAAGTCTGATTAAAGAGCTGCGGCTGTAACTCATGTTCAGCACTGGAAAACGCCATCCCAGCTAATGGCTTATTGATGAGGTAAGGCTTAAGTTACTTATGCCGAGTTCACACTGCACGATTTTCAAACTCGTCGGATCGCCGTTGTTTTCACATATAATATAACATAATATAATATATAACATAATATAATATAATATAACATAATATAATATATTATAATAGTTGAAAAATATTGTGCTGTTTACTATTTTTGTGCAAACTGTGATACTTTCTTTAGGATTCTTTGATGAATAGAAAGTAAAAAAAATAAATAAAAATATTCGAAATCAAATGTAATATAAGAAGAAGAAAGAAAACAACAACAACTATGCTTATGCTTATTCAGGACATCCCTTGTCTTCTTATTACTGCAAATTTAAATCTTTTCCGTGAGGATTTTGGCTGAAGCACTTGTAGTTCAGAACCTGTTGTATTCAGAAATGTTGTGACAGTGTTTGTTCATTACCATAGACACACGCTTGGGAGAAAACATCAGAACTGGACAGTGGAGATCATAATTCTTCCCACTTTAAAAGAAACTGTCTGTACAAATCTGTTGGTCAAAATGATTTTAGGACATTTGGCCAGACAGCCCCAAAAATGACCAGACCGTGACTCAGAAACTGTTGACCTCATGGGGTTCTGGAGCAAACATCTCCAAATATTCATTTGATTTAAACGAACAAGAGGCTCCAGTCAAAATAACCCCACGCTGCCGCAGCTTCCAGACCACAGCGAAATAAGATACTAGCTACATGTGCTAGCCAAACAAATAAGAGGCATTTAATAGAGAAGTCCTGACAGATACCATGCTAGTCTGGCATAAATACTGTAATTATCAGTGTTCCCATGATATTTGGCATGAATTATTTCCTTAGCACACAAATCAGAGGAACTAAATTATTGTGTGTTGTTAAGGCAGTTCTCTAAAGTATACATTTAATCTTCAGGCTTGTGCATCATTCCCAGCTTGTGAGTAACTTACGCTTATAATTTATATAAATTAGGTGTCAAATTATATCAAAGGGGTCATATGATGCGATTTCAAGTTTTCCTTTCTCTATGGAGTGTTACAAGCTCTTGGTGCATAAAGAAGATCTGTAAAGTTGCAAAGACTAAAGTCTCAAATCCAAAGAGATATTCTTTATAAAAGTTAAGAGTCAACCACGCCTACCTAAAACTGCTCATTCTATCATGCCCCCACATATCTGCATCACTATGTGGGAAGATTTGCATAAACGCTGCCCAAATGTTCACGCAAAAAAAGAAGGCATAACTTTTATTCTCGCTGTAGTATTGATACAAATAAAAGTAATGCTTGTTACATACTATTGACCCAGTACTGACACATATTATTTATTAGGTGGTTGGCTTTGTTTATTAATTTTTGTTTCTTTGTTTGTTTGTAATCATAACTGGATTTTCTCAATACTTCATGGGTCTATAACTACAGGCCTGTGGGCCTAGATAGTTTCATATGTCCCCATGTTTTATTATACTGTACTTTATTTCATTTATTTATTTATTTATTTGTAGATTTTTGTTCTGTTGTGTTTTGTTTTCTTCGTTTTTTTGTTTTGTTATTTGTTTAATTTAGTGTTTTTCTGCACTGTAAAATGCTTATTGTCAAATTAACAGTAACTAACTGGCAACAATTATCCAGTAGTTGCTGTATTTCGTACCACAGTAAAAGTGTTGTAAATCTAAGTACAGTAGCTTTAAATGTACTGTAAAATAAAGAACAGCATTATACTGTTATTTACTATTTATTATTTATTATTTTATTTATTTTTATTTTGTTATATATTCAATAACACAAGTTATTGTTTCACACCAACATTTTATTCAATATTCATCTTTTACATTTAATAGCTGAACTTAAATAAAATATACAGTATTACCAGCATATTAACCACATTTCATCATTGAACAAAATTAGAGCCTACTAGTAAAATCACAGCAACACATTGTGCCAGTGGAAAAATCAATCGTGGAAATATAAAAATAAAAGTTTGAAGAGTAAACATACTTAATTAGTGACAGTATACAACAATAATCAGTGAATACATATCATCTTAAAACGTTTAAAAAGGTCTTCTTTATCGTGACGGCTCTGGTCTGCCAGTGCCGCTGTGGGAGGGAAATGCTAGTTAGCACGGTTTAACTAGGAAATGATCACCCGATCCGATGTTCTTACAGACATTATTAACTCAAACGTATTTATACATTGCAAATAGCATTGCTATAAAACAACTAAAGCGATTACAAGTGTTTTAAAGTTGGCCTATCAATTTAACGTACACTGTAAATAATTTCTAAGTTGTTTTCACAGTTTATTACTGTATTCTCAACAGTTTCTTACTCTATACGCTTTGTACAGTATGTTACTGTAGATTTTCAGTGCATTCTGGGAAAATATTAGCCTACTGTAAATCTAAATACAATAGTACTAAATGGCCGTGAAAAAAAAAAAACATGCCTCCTCGCGCTCTGTGACAGACTCATCGTGAAGATGAAAGCCCACTAGAGTATGGTAGGTTAACTTTAATTTTCGACTTTTTAATCGCTTTATACATTTTATTCTGATGTTATTTGCAAGATATAAAGCTACATTTAAGTTTACGTAAGAATATCTAAGGAGCGCTCAGTTTCCGAGTCAAGCTGTGCTAACTAGCCTTTTCCTCCCGCAGCATCGCTGTCAGACCGGCGGGAAGACTCGTCGTGAAGAGTACGTTAAACTGGTAGGTATACATTATGTATACACTTTTATCATCGTCTTGTATGTATTATTTTAATGTTACGTTCTCACTTTCCCAGTAAATCTGTGCTAACTAGTACCGTATTGGCCCGAATATAAGACGACCCTGATTATAAGACGACCCCCCCTTTTTCCAGATGTACCTTTTGGAAAAAGGCTTTTTAAAAACCAAATCTTGTTTTTTCTCAGTAAAACACATTTTGTCTTCAATTATTTTCATACTGCATATTTTTCCTATTTTAATTTTTGTTTTGAAAGTATGGTAAAAACTGGTAAAATGTACCAACAATCACATTAAAAAAAATATACACTTTTTGTTTTTTCTCAGTAAAACACATTTTGTCTTCAATTATTTTCATATTGCATATTTTTCCTATTTTAATTTTTGTTTTGAAAGTATGTTAAAAACTGGTAAAATGTACCAACAATCACATTAAAAAAATATGCACTTTTTGATATACCATTAAAAAAAAAACAACAACCGGTAGCCCATCTGAATTAGGACATTTAGGCTATCCATCTAATAGTAGCCTACCAAAATCTTATTAACAGTAGAAGTTAAATCTTACTGTAGTCTTAAAATCACAAAGGGAGTTTGGTGCCATCAGGCTAACTTGACAGTCACGACTCATGCAGCTGTAAGGTTTTCTGCTTCTTTTGTTTTTACTCACGATCTTTACAACACGCATTACATTACGTATTTCATGGCACACTCGTTTTATGCGTATTTGGCGCCACCTAGTGTTGTGGGTGTATTATTGACATGTCAAAGTCTAGACCCTGAATATAAGACGACCCTGTTTTTTCAGATGTATTTCCAAGAAAAAAACATCGTCTTATATTCGGGACAATACGGTATTTTCATCCCTGTTTTTTTGTTGTTGTTGTTGTTTTTTGTTCTGTTCTGTTTTTGACTTTGGGACAAGTTATGTGGACTACTTTAAAGCTAAAATTATGGTGCTTGATAAGTGCCAATCTAGATTTGCTTTCATAGTACGAAAAATGCAGCATGAACATTCTGCTAAATATCTACTTTTCTGTTCCACAAAAGAAAGTAAGTACATGTTTGAAATGACACGAGGGTGAGTAAATGATTACATAATTTCATTTTTGAGTGAACTATCCTTTAAAAAAAAGAGCTTCTTCATGCCTGAGGGAGTTTCTGAGCAGATTAACAGATGCTGTTTTTACATTAATAGTTTAACCCTCATATCAAAAACCGAAGCTTTGATCAAGCACATCGAACTGACAGCCTGACCTCATGACTGCATCTTTTTCCTTGTATATCTCCCTTTCTCGTCTATTTCTCCTGTCAGCTGACTTGAATGATGCTGCCCTCAACTCTCGTAGCACCATCTGTGCTGACTTTCCGCCATTAAACTGCCACTCCATCTCAAATATAAAAGGCCCAAAGGGGAGTACATTTCGGTAATAGACTCGTCACGACACCCATACATTCACAGCGAGCCAGGCGAGTTGCAGCTTTGGTTGTATTTCTTCGGTTGGATGCGGCACAGCATCTTCCAACTAATTTTTCATTTCTTCTCACCTTCATCATATATGTCTGACATTCGCCTGCACTCCCGCTGCCCTTGTCTGCTTTTATCATTAACTTAACGACTTGAAGGGCCCGCAGGTGCTACAACGAAACCGCAAATGTTTCTTCTTGAGTGAAAACGTCTTCTGTTTCACAAACTCCCAATCCTTGATGAAATAAACTACCGGAATGTTGACATTTATTCTATGACGAGTCATGTTTTAGAACCAACCCGTACAACAGAAAACCTACAGAAAGCTATAACGTTTTGGTGGGTGAATGTGGAGGTAAACTGGTCCATTTTAATGATTCTGTGACCTCATAAAGATATCAGGACTGTCCTCTAGAGTCTCTGAAAATATGCTGAAAATATAAATGAAGACAAATATGCACTCTCATAAATAGGCTCTGTTCCAAAACCTAGTGAGCTGCCCACGTAAGGAGTATTTTAAGGCTTCATATGTGTTTTATGCTAACTTCTAAGGTACCGTTTTTGGCCACATTCGAAGGCAGCGTCACATATTGCTTGCAGTACAGACAAACCTAGCACTGTGCTGAGCTCAGTGAAAAAATCCATCCAAGATGTTGATTATAAATATATTTATGTAATAACACAAATATTGATAAAAAAAATAGTTAACTGTAATTGAAACTGTAATAGTGCTTATTGGAGTGTCATGTTGTTAGCTTAGCAAAATGCTAACGACAGATTTTCCAAATTAACTGATTCTGAGACTATAGGTTACAAGTCTGTTTACGGGAGTAAAATTGCCAATAATTTTTTTCCATAGGGAAAATGAACTTTTTAGTTAATTGTTAATTGTATATGTTTCTATTGAAGCCATCAGTTCATTATTTCAACTTATGTTTTAAATAATCATGTTTAACAGCGAAATCCCTGGTCAAAAACTACATTATCCAAATTCCACCAACCAGAGAGTTGCAGTGAGCAAATCACGCCAAAAGGAGCGCTGAGCTCCGCCCACTCCCATGCAGCACCGCAAATGATGTAACCGACATAATTGGTCTCCCCATGCTCTCAAAACACTTAAATATTTGAAAATATTTAAAATATATTGTTTTTATATATACAATCAGCAACTTTAAAGGAATAGTTTTATATTTCTTCATCGTTTTTATTTTGATTACGTCATTCGCAGTGGTTCATGGGATTGTAATCCTGTGCCACATTGAACTTTTGTCTTTTTGTCCAATTTTCAAATCAAAGATTGTGATTCACTGCTTAGGTGGTTGGCTTGGTTCACGGCTTATAACGCTTTAACGAAGATTTAAAAAAAATCCCTATGGAAAAAATGAATGGGAAAAAATACTTCCTAAAGTAGGGCCGCTTAAAAAGTGGGTGGGCACTAATGTACTCTATTAGTGTATTCCGTTTGTACTCAGAAGTCGGAAATTCCAAGTTACTAGTAGGAACTTTTACTCGGACCGCCGACTAGAAAACTCTGAACAGCAACAACTTCCGAATCCAAAATGGCTGCTCAGCACATTAACATAAGTGAAACAGTTGTAATATATTGTTTATTAGCGCTTCTGTTTGTCTGTTTTTCACTAAACTCAGTGGTGCACACAGTACTATCCAACCTCTATCTCTGGACATGATTCTTTGGTTTTTATTGACTAGTATTGCTAACAATGGATGCGTCCATCTTGGTTTTCTGACTTGTCTCTACTGAAATGCATTCAACTTGGGTGTGACGTCAGTCCCAGCTTTGATGTCTGACTTCCGAGGTGAATGGGCGTTACATTTTTATTTAGTATGCTGCCTCAGAAGGCACCATATTTAGGTAGCTCACTAGGTTTTGGACCAGAACCATTGTGAACATCACTTACATGTTTTCTCCATGTGGCCTCACGCTAAGAAAGCTACAACTCACCTTTACAATGGCCCATTGAGAACCTTCTCTAAAAATCCATTATGTGTCACAGGTAGTTTTCCAAAGCTTTTCCTGTTTTGGATTACAAACAGAGCACTATGCATTGGATGACAGCAGAGGGGAACGGGTCAAAATTTGGTCCCGACAAAAGCCATTCAAGCATGTCTGACAAGAAAATTGGTAAAGTTTGGTTTGGTAAGGTTTTAAACAAATATGTTTTAAAACTCTCCCTCTGTAAATAAGCATGCTTTTACATATCACATTGCAGGGGAATAAGACAGACAATTCCAATAGTAATGTTATGCACAACATTTGGCATGTGCTAATATCTGGAATCATACATAGCTATCACTTACAAAAAGTACTTTGGTGGGATCATGGTACAGTAATGAAATCAGGGGGTAATTGATACTGTATAGCATGGTACCATATTATTACTATATTCATATACCATAATATTTAGAGTGGTACTTGTCCAAAAAACCACAGAACTTTGTTGTAAGTGATATACGTATGTATAATGCAGCTAAAAACAAAATGACTCCAGAAGCAGTTACACTGGAATCTTTACATGACTAGGAAAGGGCTCTGCAAGCATATATATTTTTAAGCTTATTTTCTTTTGCAAATTACTGCACAAACATTCATTTTACAGAGCCATACCTGTTTAACCGGTCAATCTGTCAATTAACTCCAAAATTTGAAGTAGCTCCAGCAAATGTGGAAATTTACGTCTTTGCAGAAAACTGGCACAGAAGCGACATTAAAGGGACAGTTCACCCAAAAATGAAATTCTATCATTATTTATTCACCCTCATGTTGTTCCAAACCTGTTTGAATTTCTTTCTTTTGCAGAACACAAATGAAGATATTTTGAGAAATGTTGTTTACTAAACAGTTTTGGTGACCATTAATTTCCATTGTATGGACAAGGAAAACACAGAGACATTTCTCAAAAGTCTCAGTATTTTTTTGTCCGTACAATAAAAGTCAATGGGGTCCAATATTGTTTTTGTCATTGTATGAACAAAAAAGTTAAAAACATCTTTCTAAAATATCTTCTTTTGTGTCCTACAGTAAGTTGTGCAGGTTTGGAACGACGTGAGGGTGAGCAAATGATAACAGAATTGTCATTTTCAGGTGAACTATCCCTTTAATGTTTTGTGGGCGGGGCCTTTCTCAAAGTATGCGAAAGGGGGCGGGGCCCCACAGTTTAGTGGTTCACCACTGATCGCAAGATAATAGTCTGTTTCCTTTGATTTAAATGCTGTTTTATTCTTTCCTGCAACCGGTCCTAACCTCATCCACCGCAGCGAGGGCATTCCAGTGGCTAATGAATTGAACACAGTGATCTCGCAATGTTTTTAAACCCTTCATGTCTATCATCATGTGCACTGGCTCATGAGTTCAGCACAAATGGTCTGTGGTGACAACTTTTATTACTCTGACTGATTCAGAGGCCGGACAGGTCGACGGAGAATAAACAAGGATGTTGTGAAAGCAGTTAGGCTCATTTTCACAAAAACCCGGCCTGTCGCCGAGACATTAATATTTGTTGTGGATGTCTGGAAGGGAGCATTTATAGGATTTCAGAATGTGTGAACGCCTCTGTGATTTATTTGACCTGTAAATTATAGAGTCTCTGTGCCATCAGGTCTAAACTCAGACAGGTCTTCGATCTCAGAAGAGACGCATTTGAAACAGCAATTTCATACTGGGTGATTGTGTGGAAGTATTATATTTTTGCAGTTTGATGACATCTGAACATAATTCTATGTTCTCCGAAGCTGCTGCTTCATCTGTCCAATACAGCTGCGAAATCTGGAAAAGAGACATGTTTTCTTGTGGAATTTCCAACGGCATTTTAGAATAATTATTTAGAGCATTTATAGCAAAACAAAGTTTGTGGTTAGCATTACTCAGACTATCATGTTCGGTCCTACATAAGTTACAGTCATGTAATACAGGATGTATACAGAATGCAAATTTTTGCTTTGCAAAGTACTATGTAATGACTTGTTCTAGAACTATTTTTTTAATTTATTTGAGAAGTTGTTTCCAGTCGTCTGATTGAAAAAATTATTTTATAGCAATTGCTGATACGTGGGACAATTTCTAGCCATGGCGAAGTGACAAATATTTTCTTCTGTATTGTGATCAGGGTTTGAAATTAACTTTTTCACTCACCAGCCAATTTGGCTACTAAATTTTTAAGTTACCGGCCATTCATAATTTCTACTAGCCAAAATAATTATGAAAAAAAGGCCAGAGGTAAGCCAACAGCTTGAGGCTGTCCACATTCCATTAATTTCAAACCCTGATTGTGATGTACATCCGAGTGTAAGGCATTACTGACAAGGAAAAGGGGTGGGGACTTGGTTCTATGCATCGGTTGTTGATTGGATGTTGAGATGTGGGCGTGGCATTCAAAAGTGGAGGCAAATAAAGAAAAGTTTGCAGGGGCGGAGCTTAAGTGAACTATGATTGGAGAAGCCCTGCAAAGTCACCAGAGAGAAATCTGACAAGTTTGATTTTGATTAAATAATTATGATGTCAAAAACTTTTTTTTAAAACGAAACATACATGACGAATTGTTCACAATAGGATCGATAACGTTCATTTACAAAGTAAGGTGAATTTTAATTCACATTTTCCTTTCAACACAATTCTATACAATTTATTTCATCACAATATTCATTTCAACACACTTTTCGCATTCACTAGTTTAATTTGGTGTAAAAAAAAAAACTCTCTGATCAGAGGCAAATCAACTCATCAACATACGTCGACTTCCTTCCGCGTTTCCTCAATCTGGCAACCCGTGTGAGTGTTAATTTGGACTGAAGTACCCATTTCAGCCTCTAGCTGTCAATGTTACATACTGCACCTTGAATTTCAATAGTCAACTGATGCAGCTTTATTTGTATGTGCTCTACCGCAGAGAGAAAAAGAGTAGTGTTTTTATAAAGAAAGTTTGGTCAGGTGCAGCCCGACCCAGACTGACCCTGATCCTGTTCCATCACGGACAGTCTTGTCCAAGACTCCCCTAGTGGTTTACTGGCTGTCTTTTCACTGCAAGAATGCTCCGCTTGCTCTACAAACTGGATTGTGTGGAAACTTCTTTCTAGACATCAAGGGAGGTTCGGTGTTTGGTTTGATAAAAGACTGCTGCTCTGTCTGAACTCCTTCTGAGATGAATCACTTCCCAGAGAGGAGGAGAAGAATAGGTTTGCTCGTCATGTTTTGTGTTCAGGAGAGTTGTGGTGTCGTTTTGCATTCAAGGTGGAATTATTCTGAAGGCTCTGCTAGCATAAATCATTCACCCACAACATTGCTAGTCTCGGAGGAGCATTTTGGACCCCGAATAAGTGAACAGAAAATAACAAACTAATCAGTCTGCCATGAGAATGTGATTATTCACGGTCTTTGGCGTTGCATGGAGTACTAATTGTGTTCCTCAAAAAGAAAGTCAAATGACAAACTTAAATGTTACTTTAAAATATCTACATCCATCTGCATTTGTGTGTGTGTGTGTGTGTGTATAATGAAGTAGTATTATTTCTATACTAATATAGTAATACATAATATATATGTAGTATTTATTAATGGTTTGAGTTACATTTTTTATTCATTAGTTTTATCATTTTATTTTATTTATTACTTTTAATATTTCTTTTTAGACTTAATTTTATTTTAATTTGAGCAAATGTAGTACTTCAATTAAATTTTTTATTTTTTCATGTAATGTTTTTTTTATATTTTAAACAATTACAACACACACACTTTATGTATGTATGCATATGTGTGTGCATATATATAATTTAGTATTATAGTGTTATTTCTGTACTAACATACTAATAGATACAATTAAAACACAATTTAATTGATTTTTATTGTCATTTGTATTTTTATTATTTGTAACATTTCTATGAAGCTTTATTTTTATTTCAGTTTTAGATATATAATTTAGTATTATAGTGTTATTTCTGTACTAACATATACTAATAGATACAATTAAAACACAATTTAATTGATTTTTATTGTCATTTGTATTTTTATTATTTGTAACATTTCTATGAAGCTTTATTTTTATTTCAGTTTTAGTAATTGTAGTATTTCAACTTAAAATTTTCTTTTATTTTTAGCTTTATTTAGTTTTATGTACATTTCTCTTGTAATATTTAATTACAAGAACATTTAATTTAAATTAAATTTTATTTCTTATATA
>NW_015656599.1:1230936-1252707 GCF_001515625.1 Sinocyclocheilus rhinocerous
TATATATATATATAACTGATTTTCTTCACACTTTAATTATTTTACAAGACTTGGAATATAGCACAAAAAAATAACATGTTTAAACATACATGTTTTAAATGTAATTACTAACAAATATTGCATTTCATTTATTTTCCCAAATCAAGAAGCGATGCTGTCATGTTTGTTCAGTAGTCCACGGTATGATTTTTAGAGGCGTCAGTCATTGCAGTGACATCATAAGCATATAGCGTGAGTTGCGTGTAAGAGGGTGATGACAGGCACATCCTTTCAAACTAAAATTACCCTCTGAATATGTTCCACATGATTTATCCTCTGATGGGACATAAACCAGACTGTGATAGCAAACACCACAAAACGAATACAAGCCTTCGGAGAATTGCAGACTTGGGCTATTTAGAGAAGCCTGCATGAAAGCTTGTCTTTGTTACATTTAGCCTAAATGCGTTTTTCACATTCACAAAGAAAGACCTGTTTTACATCTTTTGCTCACTTTGTCATGTAATGCTACCATTTCAGCATACTTTGTCATTCTCTTTCAATTCGGCAGTATAATTTTAAGCTGTTTTAAAAACATTATGCTGTTAATTGTGAAATATATACTGGATTAAAATAAAAAGTGGTTAATTGCAGATTTGCAAAGTGGTGACACATTTGGCTTCACATATCAAGTCACATGAGGATATTAGCTAGCCTGAGTGTGCTCTAGAGGCATTCGTTTAGCTAAAAAAAACTTAGCAAGTGCAAGATATAAACTGAAAATATTTGAGAAGTAAAAAAAGAGAAAGAGTTTCTCACCTGGATTATGTGCTCACAGTATTATAATATTATCTCTTTTTTTAGACCACCAAACTTCAAATTTACATTAAATGCCACACAGCATACAAAATGTGATGTATTTACACTTTGTTGGTCAAATAGCTGTTCAATTTTGTCCACTTAAATGTGTCTCTACAGTAGGGCTGCACGATAAATCGCATGCGATATTTAATGCGCATCTTGTCAGAAAGCCGGTTCTGTAATCAGCGGTAAATCTTATATATATAATCTTATATATTAAAACATATCATGTTTTTTAATTGTTGTGGGTTCCATATACTAATACTATAATTAATCATTAAACGGACCAAACTAAAGTTTACTTTAAAAAAAAAAATACAATACAATGATCAATTCAAAATCACACTATGGAAAATAGTAAATACTAATTGCAAATAGCAACTACTGCAAATAGCAAACAGACCAAAACAGTATTATAACAAAATTATGAGAAAATGAATGAGAATATACAGTATGATAAATAAAACAGTATTTAACATTTAAAAAAAAAAAAACATTTTCTAATGTATTTAACATTTTTATTTTCACAAACTGTATAATCCTACAGTAATTACAACTTTTCAAAAGTTATTTGCTTTAGGAAATGGATCTTACAATCCCTGACTAGACTTATTGTTTAGCATTTTAGGCTCATTTTGAATACTAAGTATGTGCTTTCTGCAAATGTAATTGTTATTTTTGTAATTGCTTAGGCTATATTATTCATTCATATGGGAATTGTGACGACGAAGTTTTATGAATGTTTAATATGTACAAAACAATCCCGCACCCTTTTATGCCTTGTTTTATAGTACACACAAACAGCATTACTTTAATTTAACAGGTATAGTTAATATGTGACTACCTTGAAACTGATAACAGTGCCTCTTTTGATAATTGATGATAATTATCTCATCCTCATCTCATCCTTTTTCATGACTGAATTAGCAGCGCGAGACCAATAATCAACATAGCTTGCAGCACCATCTGTTGGTGAAAATAATCACTACACGATGGCAGCAGGCTATATTGGTCGGACTTTTAGGGATTTCGGGCTTGCAACGCCATTTCTGACACTCAGTACAGTGATGCTGAATTGAGCTTGATGACCTCTCAAGATCCAGAAGCACATTCGGATCTCGGCAAAGACCCTTTCTGTACCGGAGTGATGTACCTGTGTATCATACTGCTTGATTAGAAGTTTTTGTCACTGAATGGACTGGGTATAGCACAATGGGGTGAAGAATATCAGGGCTCAGCAGATGGCATATTCAGAGTCTTCCACCCGAATTCAATCAGTTGACTGTCAGGATGAAATTCAGGAGATAATATCTTTAGACGGCTGTTTGGGAAGATGGGTTTCCCTGCTTGAAGCTGGGCGTACTCATCAGGGAAGCTGTCTATTTGAGACTGTTGGATGATTCTAAGCTCAGCTTTCTTATATGTGTCAGACTTGACAGTGTCTGTGGGAGTGGCCGCCCCATGAAGGGACTGGGCTGTTGCATCAAGAAGCTCTTGAAAGTTGTTATATTGAGATGTAGCAGATGTATGCTGGTCACCCTGAGTCATTAGAAGATGGAAGGATGTTGGTTTACGCATCTCCTCTCAGGTATTGGCTGGCTCTAGTTTGGGTAATTTAGGCCAGTACGATGGTGGTTTCTGCAAGAACGCTGGGTCATTCTTCCAGCGGGTAGTTTTGGCAAGCTGAGACAATGACATGCCACGAGTAATATCATCAGCAGGATTGTCTTGAGAGTGTATGTACGGCCATGACTGTGAGTCAGTAAGATCTTGAATCTCTGTGATTCTAGTTCCCATGAACACTTTGAAGCCAGTTTAAAACTGTGGTAGAATCAGTCCAGTATTTGAAACTCTTTGCAGAACTGCTACTCGTGATCTAGCTGCCAAGAATGACACCTATATTTGGCCTTTGTTATCTTCAGTGCGGAGGTAGGCTACAGAGCCATATGCCCGCTCCGAGCTATCACAGAATATGAGCACAGTTCTTGAACTGGACAAGGGATCTACATTTGTAGTGTTGCATCTGGGCAGCGTGACATTAGAAAGCTGTGGAAGCTCGTCTTCCCAAGTGAGCTATGCGTTTCTGAGGTCAGTGGGCAATATAGGGTCATCCCATTCTCTTTTTTTGTCCCAGAGCCTTTGTACTATGATCTTTGAGTGGTAAATGGGGTGATGAATCCCGAGGGGTCGTATTGACTATAAAGGATGCAATATATGTGTCACATAGTCGGCTCGGCTTTTACGACATGGCCATGTTTGTATCCAAGTGTGTCTGATCTGCACTGCATTGGCGCAGTTCAAATCCACCCTCGGCTAGCAGATGTTGAATGTCATCCACTAAATTCCTGGCAGTATCAAGAGAGGGGATACTTTGCAGCAAATTATCTACATAGAAGCAACGCTCTACTGATGCATGTACCTCACTGTCTGGTTGGCTGTGATCGGCAACATGTTTCCGGAGAGCAAAAGTTGCACAGCACGGGCTTCAAGTGGTACCAAAAGGTAACACTGACCATTGGTAGACATCAGGTGGGTTGGTTGTGTTCAGGTCTCGCCACAGGAATCGCAAGAATGCTTGGTCTTCTGACAGGAGATGAACCTGATGAAACATCTCGTTTTTGTCGCTGCTAATGGCTACTGCATGCTCTCGGAAACGGAGAAGTACTCCCAACAAGTTCGCACACAGAGTCAGTCCTGGAAGAAGGTATTCATTAAGGCTTGAAGGAGCAATTGAATACAATCCTGTTCTTTCCATTGTGGTGGACCATGTACTGCGGAATGTACCACCCTTGAGTCTGTTCGGCTGTGGATTGGGGGATTTTCTTTACATTGCCTGCCTCTAGCACGGTCACGTCTAAGTTGGCGCATCTGCAGTACTTCAGGAGAGAAGTGTGGATTCCCCTCATAGGCAGGAAAGTGATCCCTTCAATCCCTTCAAGCGATTACCCTTCAAAGCATCGTGGATGAAATACCAAGTTCTGTCATGAAACTCTAGATGGCGCAGGCTGATGGTCCTTAATGTAACTGATGACATTCTTAGCATTAAACGACTTGTCACAAGCTGATTGGTTCATGTTGCATACGCAGCCAATGAGCTTGCTGCTTTACATTTTAAATGGCTAATAAGCATTCGCTTGAGCATTGCAGCACGCTTTCAGAGTTCCTCTGAAACCCTCCACCTTCCCCAGCTCCACCTGTATAGATCTGCTACAGGTTATTTTATATGCTATTTGTGCAGCAGCAGTATGCCTTAAATACTCACAGCACCATATCGGCTTATGTATTGGCAGTAGCAAGTTCATGCACTTGCTTGCAGCAGCAGCAGCAATAATCTACAAATACAGCAATAACCAACAGCAGCAGCAATTCAGCATCAGCAGCGTAGCAGATCTATTCCGCCAAGACCAAATACATTGACATTGTCATATCCATTACCATGCTAAAATCTTCAGAGAGTTCTCATGATAGAAATGACGTTATTATAATAATAACAGTGCTTACACCTTTACTAAACTGCGTCAGCATCCGGGTCTTTAACATGGTCTGGGTCCTAATTATAGGTCAGTGAATAACTGCCAGACTAAATAATCACACAATGCATTGAACTCTTATACAAATAACTGCGTGAACATTCAAAACTGGCCCTCAATTTAGTACAGTAGTTAAGAGTTTAAATTTCACACAGAAACTCCACAGGTAAATTGTTTAGTAACAGCATGAGCCAGGAGAAGCTAACTGGACCATGCTAACTAACCAAATCTTGATCCTTTGTTGAATACAGACAAAACAAAGTGTTTATGTGTTGTTTTTCTTCATTTAAGTAGTCTGTCCCAGCACTTGAAATAGTGGGAAAAGACTGTAGGGGAAAAAACAGTTTAGAGTAATAGTGTGTTGTTGCTAGCAGCTGTTCTTCTGCTAAGCTTATTCATTGAAAGCTGCCTATTTACTTCTCCAAGTCTTGAACGAGTGACTCTCACAGTCGATTTGAAAAGATTCAAATACCTTACAGACTTGGAAAAGTCCACTGCCGTCTCAGACATATGGCTCAATATTTCAGAAGAGCCAGTTGAGTGTGTCATGATGTTTTTATCTGAGCCTGTTTTATGGACTTTCTTCAGGTGCCGTGTTTGCGCTGAGAAAGCAAGAATTGTGAGAATTACAACTAGGAAATGATCTCAAATATTTCCACAGCTGCACTGTATCCAAAGTAAGGCCCGCAGCATAACTACAACAGCAGGCTCACATTGTGCTTTCACAACGAAAGCCTTTCAACAGAAATGAAGCTCTGTACAGAAAACAACATTATTTTTTGGGTTACCATATTAAGTATTTCTTTTCATAATGCAGATAAAATGTAAAATAGTCGGAGTGAGCTGTTGAGAATTATTATGATCCATAATGTATCTTCCAATACTGTATTAATAAAATATAATTTACTCTGTACATTGTTTTAAACAGGTTTTCTGAACACTAATCGTGTCTGGTTTAGTGTATTTTTTCAAACTTGGATTTTTGAGCTAATAGAGACTGTGTTTGGGAAATATGACTAATGTGTGCCTCTATGGAGGGTCAGGAATCAGTTTTCATTTATAAAAAGTACTTACAAGCAAACTGAATGTGTCTGTACAGTAGATCAGCCAAATTGTGGAGATGCATTATTGTTGGTTGACAGATGGGTCATTCTTCAATTAGGATGATTATTTTATTTATGTTTTTCTTTTTAAATTCTGTTAAATGATATATATTATTTGTGTACACTTTGTATGATATTTTTTTATGATATAAAGAATCACTGTACCCAATACTGTCATTATTTCAATTCTTACATCATGAGAGTAGCTTTATTATATGTTATTATGAAACCTGTTTTTACTAAAGAATGCTTGAAATCCACTGGAAAGTAGATCAAGGACATGATCAGATCCATATTCCAGGTCATGTGATAACCGAAACAGATGAAACAGTTCATTTTCAAGTTCAAGACCTCAATTAGTCAAAAGTGTACAAATGAAGAATCACCAATAAAAAGACAGAAAGGAAATGAGCGAGTGATACAGGAATGAAAACAAAGGCAGAGGCTCCTAGCTGGTCATCCAAGACTCTAATAAACAGCCAACCTTTGCCCGAGCACCTGCATAGATGATCAACAAAATCTATAATTTCCTCAGGAATTGTTCCTTCATTTTACAATTTTGATATGTAACACTATATATATATATATATATATATATATATATATAACTGGGAAAAGTATCCTAAATAATGCACCCCTATGTCTTCTCAAGTTTCTAACCTGACCATTCCCAAATTACCCATGTCCCGCACCAGGATTCAGTCAGTGATGGAGATGTTGTTTGTGTCTTGTGTGTGTCTGTTCTCTCTGCCTCTTGTTCCAGTGCCCGCCGACGTTCGCAATGGGAACCTCACCGCGCAAAAGGGGGATATATGTAGGGATTTCTTAATATGAACAGACACTGATATCAGCATTCACAAGGTTTGCTAATCACCCAGCACATGAATCCCATATTCTTGGTTGATTTCCTGTCAGTATGGTAAACTCATCTACTCATGAGATCGAAACTAATTCGATCAGGAGACGACAAAGCTTTCTTGGTATCAAGGACTGAAAGAGTTCATTCACAACCTATAGAAACCCCATGTCTTGGGACCCACCAATGGATGGAACCATTATGTCCAGAACAGGAAAAGGATGAGTAAATTAAATGATGCCCTCAGGCAAGCACAGGATATACAGCGTGACGCCACATGACTATCACATGTTTAACCACCTGCTTCCTGCATGACCGAAACCCTTGCTTTCTTGTGTCACAGACAAAGAAACAGAACATTGCATTACTATTTTAAAAGACAAATCGTTTAAAACGTATAAGTAGTGAAAATGTATCCACTGTATGGGTTAGGCCGTATATATATATTTTAGGTGTTTATCGAAACCATGATACCTCAATCTTGGCCTTATAACTTTTCTTTTAGTGATTACGATTACTGTGTATGCAAAATACCTGTTGTTTAAGCTTGAATGAGAGCTTGTCTTATTCGCCGAACATTGGTGTTAGTGAAAAGTTTATATTTTGTATCATTCTCTGGTGATAATACTGTTATCAGAAGATATTTAAAACTTGCAGAAATACTCTCCACAAACAGCATGCGATCCATGCCAACCATGCCACCATCTGATTGGACAGCGACCTGTGGGCTGGACAAAAGTCAGCCTGCTTAAAATGGACACAAAGCCCTCTGGCGCAGTCTTACGCTCGGGCTCGCACTCTCACTCAAAAGAACTTTGGCTTTCACCTTGGTGAGCGCGACAAAGCGCCCATGCCGTACCATCGCACAAGCGAGACCATCTAAGAACTCAAACACTTCAGAGAAACACGTACGATCTTCAAAGTCTTGCAAACTCAGGCTTTTAGCAGGACTGCTGAAGCCTCTTCCGTAACCCGGCAACCAACCACTCCAAGAGGGCTTCCCCAAAAGAACGTCATTCAAACGTCATTCCGACGTCAAAGCAACAGCCAATCAGCGAAGGAATTTCCCTTCAACAGACATCCAGGAAGCTCGCGTCAGCCACGGAATCACCTCAGGTTTTCAGCTGTCAACCAAGGAAAACGCAAGTACAAACAAACTTTTCAGATCTGCTGAACTGGTGTTGAGCTAAATTAAGCAGTAAAATTAAGACCGATTCTCTGCTTGGGAAATTCTCTAAGGTGAAGTTAGATCACTCGTAAAACGAGTTAGAACTTGGAAGCTTCATAGAATCCGTCAACTCTCATTTCCGTCATCTGAAACTGTATGTGTGTGTATGTGTGTGTTAGTTTAGGTTTTATGTAATCTAGAATAGCCAATAAAATTCATGTTTCATTTATAGAAAATCATTGTTTGGTGTCATATAATTTCAAGGTTAAAACTTTGCCAAGATCAACGTGACCTTTCTTTTTAAGAGCTTACAAATTATCATAATTGTGTTAACCCGTGGCCAGGGGGAAAATACAGATACATAGTCAGTTTGTTAAAATATACTGAAATCACGGCTCGCTGGACGACCCTTGATTTAAAGTGTAACACAACAAATTTGAAATCGGTTTAATCAGGTGGACTTGGGATATTCAGATCCGAGTCCTCTCAAAACCTGAATGAATTAATAATAATTAATTCCCTACAATTACAGTTAAAATTAAGTAACCAAAGTCATTACAGTCAAATAAGATGTATGGCCGGTAAAAAACAAGATACCATTCTAATTCTACAATAAATATTTTTTCTCATCACTAAAAATCAACATTCTGTGCGGGAAAGAGTTTGTATACAAATTGCAGAAGTAGCTATCATATCTTGAATTCCAACTGTTTCTGACATGTATAATTTTTCTGTTAAACTTTTCTCAGTTTTGTTGCATTGCCAACACTCTCTAAAAATGAATTTTGAGAATGTGAACTACCCTTACACCAGTGTAAAATAGTTCAACCCCATAAGAATGATTCATAACTTGTTCATTTGAGTATTAATGGAAGCACTGCGCAAGATTGCGCTGTTTATGCCATTGTGAATCCAAACAATATGATTAAACGTGGTGGGTGTTTGGCTGTGTATGCCGGTGTGTGGCAAGCGAAAATAATATCCCGCCATACAAGGCAACATTCCAAAACACAATAGCATAAGCCGCTTTAACGGAATGTTGTTGCTTGTAAATCTGGCACTTTGTTTTGCCAAAAAGAAGATTTTTGCCACGCTTTGAAAAAAAAAAAAACATGGTTTAGTGTTTGACACAGTGTTCTCTTGTCTCAGGAATGGAGGGGAAAAACGACCAGAATGAACAGCAGTCTAACTCTTGCAACAATAAATAAATAAGACTAATTTCAGACAAATATTTTGAGTTGTTTTTGAACAACTGTCAAGATTTCTTGCCGCACAAATTGTCCCTGACCTCTTAAAAAGTTCACTTTTTCCGCCGTGTGGCAGAAACAGTCCAGACACCCTCACAGCTGTCCACTGACACTGTCCAACAGCACAAGAACAGAGGAATAGCTGGAGGTTTACATTCACCTGCTAGCGTGAGTCACTGGATTCAGCTGCCAATGTCACAGATTAAAGTCATTTCATCGCACAGCAGGAAATAAATAACAGCATAATCTCTGGAGTTCTGAAAACATGCAAGACCTGCATTAAAATGGACGCACATATAGGTAGTTTAGATTAATATGATCAAATATAGGGATGTGGGGATTTTGTAATGATGCTTTCTTTTGGTTACATCATTACACCAGTAGGTGGCGACAAAGGACTGTCTTTATGAGTGAGTCGCCAATCATGCAAACTTTCAGGAACCAAAAAACAACTGACTAAGTTCGTAATAGTGTATTACTCTTTCTATTTCTGTCATATATGGCTGAAATAGTATGGTACTACGTTATTTCGAATTAAACCACGTCATGAATCATTCACTGAACCGATTCATTTATAAACACTCGCTGCATTTGAAATCAAATACTTCCCTATAGTATAAAAAAAAAATGGTGTGCCAAAAGCAGGGGCGGATTTAGTGAATTGGGGGCCCCAGGCAAAATATAAGAATGGGGCCCTGTACATTTGCACACATTTACCTAGATCAACCTTGAGGTTCCTTTTTTGTTGTGATGCTTGCTGTTGCACAGTGGTGCCACCTAGTTGTGTCCAATGTTTCTACATTTTTCATGTACATGTTATAATGGCTTTCTTTAATGTTGGGGATGACGAAATAGCAATTGATTTACATTTGAGATACAGGTTTTCATAAAACCCAAATAAATTATAAAATAATAAATCTCACAATTGAGCCATTAAACCATTTTTAAAAGAGATGAGACGGAAGTGTAAATTATTGTATTGATTTAAAACGGGGTTATGGGTGGATTTTTTTTATTGGTCTGAACAAAAACGGCAGACTGGATTATTGAAAATGAACATTCATTCTCTGCCAGCAGGAGGCGCTTTTGGAACGTAAGAAATATAGTGGTTTCCCCGGTAATGACTGTAAACAAAGCAGCGCTGCGCTCATAAACGCTACTTTACAGATAAAATGAAAATCCCATTGAAACTTTTCTGAAGACAGTCGAGATTCATTCATATAAAAACCTGAATTAGTGAGAATGAGAAAAGTGTGAAAAATAAAGCCTATATTGACGAGGAAAGTCCACTGATGAGTTACCAGCATAAGCCTATATGTGCCTGCGCTCAGCCCAATTGCCTACACTCTCCAAAGGCTGTCTAATTCTAAACTTTAAAATGCATTTATTTTTATTTTAACTACAAATTTAAATGAAACTGAAAAAAAAAATGAAAAGGAAATTATACATTTACACAAGGATTATATCAACCAAGTGAATGCGTCCTCTACTTGGGTTCTTCTCATAAAAGAGTAAGCGGCATTTAAAACAATAAACATATAATACGCACTGTTGCTCAATATTTAATTACAGCTTTAGTCTTCAGATACATGATATTTTTATTTGCTACAAGCATGATACACAAGAAGAATGTTCAAAGCGGACACGCAGATGGTTGTCTTGGTAATAAACACCGTAAACAGCAACCGTTCGTATGTCAGCACTTACATCTCTGAAAAGCATTTTAGGGGGCCCTTAGCTTTTGGGGGCCCAAGGCTGTCGCCTACCTTTGCCGCCTCTGGCCAAAAGAATAGTATGTCCGAATTTATTTGATTACAAAATACATTAATTTGTAATGTATTTCATTAGATTACACAAGTTTTGTAACTTAATCGAAATACTTTGAAATACTAATAAGGTATCTGACACTAAAGGTCCTCTAGAGAAAAATGACATCTGCCAAACAAAGGGCTTGGTTTTCCTCTGCATATCAGTTTCCCACAATATTTCTTAAAGGTAAAAAAATGATGGTAAAAAAAAAATGAATTGGAAGAACAGGGTCAATTGTACTTAGTTTGTCTGCTGGGAAACAGTACTAAATGAAAAAAATATGATCTTTCAACAAACAAGCAATGATCTTCAAAAGTTTACACCCCCTGCTCTTAATGCATCGTGTTTCCTTCCTGAGCTTCATCGGTGAATGTCTTCACCTTTTGTAACAGTGTATGAGTCCCTCAATGGTCCTCAAAACATTCATATAAAGTCAAAGGCTACCAGCAACTGTTTTGTAACTACATATATCTTCTTTTGTGCTCAGCAGAAGAAAGAAACTTGCATTAATACATTTTTGGGTGAACTATTCCTTTAATTCAGTATGGCTTCTAACCTGACTAAAGTCTGTTGAATGGCTGCACATTCTTGGTTTTAATACTCTATATATTTTAATAAATATTTTAGTCTGTTATTTTGTACATTACGGTAGTAAACAAACTGACGTATGTCAGCTTAAACATCAATAACAGCCCTTGTTGGTCAAATTATTTTAGTTTATTTATTTATTTTGTGTAGTTTTTTTAAAGTTTTTAAATGGCTTGAATAATTAAATGTAGTCGACTGTGGGTAACTGTCATAAAGGAACCTCATCATAGCTACTGCATCAACGCCCTGGTGGAGGCTTATGTGATCGCTTTTCTCTCTCTCTCTTTCTTTCTTTTTCCTCTGCCCACCTCCTTTGAGGAGTTGCCTTGTCCCTCCTGCCTGCCCATAAAAGTGGAAACCATGCTGCCTGAAGCCTTTAACTACATTTCTCCTTCTGTCTTCTGGATCTTCTTCCCTCACTTCTCACTCAGAGAGAGATAAACCGAAGACAGAGAGAGGCCAGGAGAGAGAGAGGTGAGCTCTCTCTCTCTTTCTTTCTTTTTCCTCTGCCCACCTCCTTTGAGGAGTTGCCTTGTCCCTCCTGCCTGCCCATAAAAGTGGAAACCATGCTGCCTGAAGCCTTTAACTACATTTCTCCTTCTGTCTTCTGGATCTTCTTCCCTCACTTCTCACTCAGAGAGAGATAAACCGAAGACAGAGAGAGGCCAGGAGAGAGAGAGAGAGAGGTGAGTGCTGTACATATATAATGTGTGCTGCAGGGGGAAAAAGAAATAAAATGATGAGTGACTTGAAATATTGCTCTAAGTATTGATATTGATCTGAATGGGAGTGTACATGGAAAGGAAAATAATATCAGTTCATGCTAGACGTTTCTTGTCTAATCATGTTCCTTGATGATGCAACTTCTTTCTTTCTTTCTTTCTTTCTTTCTTTCTTATTTATTTTTTATCCATCATTTGCCTATATTGTGCAGTTTCCATTGATTGAAAAAAACATGTAATTATTAAATAATTTTTAGAATGTAATTTCCAGGCCTGACAAAAATAAATGGTATTTAATCAAATATTAAAAATGATGGTTATTTCTATTGTGAATCTTGGAGTGTGAAATATTTTGATGTTCCTCGAATGTTTTGGAGATGTATGTATGTTTGTATTTGTTTATTTATTTTCATATTCCATTTCCAGCTCCAGTTACTTAATTATTTCATTACTGATTATTTTTATATTTGAACAATAATTGGTCCTAAATTAATATACTAAACAGAAACAATAACATTTTTGGTAAATTAATATATATATATATATATTGTTTTTTTTAAATTATATATATCTTAAAATTGTGATAAAGCATAGGGTTTGTGATAAAATATGAGAAAATATCAAAACTTTTATTGTGAATTTATTTTTTTAGTACACTAAAATTATTAAATAAAAAAATTAAGGTTTTTAATGAAATATGAAAAATTATGGACACTTCCATATTTACTTCTTTTTTTTTTCTAGTTATCCTGGGCTGTTAAATATTTGATCAGCAAGTGCTCTTTGTGAGTACACTAAAATTATTTTTCCAATAACAAAAAAGTTTTGGAAAATTCAAGGAAATTCATTAGTCAAAACTTTGTGAAACCAGATAACTTACTTTTAGTTATAATAGTTACTTTATTTAAGAAATTATTTAGGATTTTATATGCATTATCATTTATTTTGATATGCAATAATAACAAAGTCAAGTGGCTTCAATCATTTTTTATTTGATTTTGGATTAAAGATAAGTGTGGATTCAGACTGCTGCTTACCACACCTGCTGTTGTGCAAGAGTCTTTATCCAGCTTGGTCTGTACATTTCTAGAGCCTCATTCACTTTAGACACAAGATGATTTAGTATTTGGTTTGTAATGATTATTATCATTATTAATTTAATTAAACAAAAGCAATACAATTTTTGGTAAATTAACGTTAGTTTTTTTTCTTCTTCTTTCTTAAAATTGTGATTTCCAAGCATGAAAAGTTAGGGTACTTAATAAAGTTTGAAACATTATGTACATGTCTATTTTGAATGTTTCTGAGAACACTAAAATTATTAAACAAAAACAATAAAATTTTTGGTAAATTAATGGTAGGGTATTTATTAAATGGGGTATTTGACATTTTTCTATAATTTTCTGAGAAAAATAAAAATATTAAACTAAAGTAATATATTTATAACACACACACACACACACACACACATATATATATATATATATATATATATATATATTAAAGTACCATTTCTTTCCAGGAAAACTATTGTGAACATATTTAACACATTGTCATATGAACAAGAAGTTTAAATAAGTCCAACAAGACTGAAGTACTATACACGTAACACAGTGACATTTTCAATACATTTTAAATTACAGTGAAGAACCGCTTTAACCGTTTAGGATTCAGTCAATGAATGAATCATTAGACTCATTCAGTCATTAGCCTTATTCAGTTTTGTTCCATTTTGAAACTAAGTTTTCCCTTCTCAGAGTTGTTTAGCTGCAGAGCATCTTTTACCTCCATGCATTAATCTAATGACCCTCACAACCCTGCCGTCTCTCTTTCTCTTTGGAACTTTGCTGAGCAGCTTGATTCATTAAACAGTCACAGACGCAGCCTGACCTGTGAATGTTCTTCCGTCAGTTCCATCCAGCTATTAACAGATTGATGTTTTATAACTTTGTTTTTGATCTGAATGAAAGCCATGCACTCTTACACAAATAGGAAAATAAAGGAAATCCAAGGAAGGCGAGTCTTGCTTGGGATTTTGTAGGATTTCGGATGAATTGGCTTGCTTCGTTCCCTAGAAATGTTTTGTGACAAGTGAAAAGTAAACATTTTTTTATTTAATAGCACGTACTGTAGTTTGGATCATGAATGCAGCTATTGTCCTGACCTCGATCTGAAGGCCGAAAGCTGTGTACCGTACAAATCTTCTCTTCATAGACTATATTGCAGGTCTTCCCTGGCAGTAGTTTCTCATGTCAGATCAGCATCATGCTGAAACAAGAACACCAAAATGTGGCGGACCAACAGTCCTCAGTTTAAGAGAGGTTTGGCTCGCGGCTTAGATTTGGTTTCTAAGACGCCAGATATCTGAAATCTGACAAGACTCAGGGCTAATCAAAAATTGATGCATTTATTATGTGGACTTTATCTGGAAAACTGGAAAAGCCCAGTGTTCTATCACAAAGAAAAAAATATAACAGGGAGCAGTTTGATCTTGTTTTTTCTTCTTCTCAGAATTGCGTGGTAAAAGCTAGAAATGGCAAGTTTTAAAGTCAGAACTCTGAGATATAAACTCGCAGCTTCAAGTTATAAAGTCCAATTCTGAGGGGAAAAAAGACTATTTTCTTACAATCGCGATTTCTCACAATTGTGACTTTATAACTCGCAATTGCGTATGGTCAGAATTGCAAGATATAAACTCTTAATTCTGAGAAAGTCAGAATTGCAAAAAAGTCACAATTTACCTTTTTTATTTTATTTAGCGTCAGAAACAAGCTTCCATATTTACAATATCACCATCAAAATATAAACATCGCCAATGAGTTAATATAAGGAATTGTACTGTAATAGCTACTTAATGAACAGTTTAAATTGTTGTTTGAATCATTTCTAATTGTGATTTTATCATTTACATTTGAGTTTTGACTTGGAAATGAGCAAATACTCTACAACAGACTTCCACATCTGCATCAATATCTCACCTACACTATTCATTTGTCAAAGCACTTAATAATCACGTTAAAGTATTCATGTATAACCTAATTAATATTCATGAGCTACATTTTTTATGAACTCCCAAGCTGAACCTGACTGAGAAAACATTTGCTTCGTGGAGTTTAGATTTTTATTTCAGTCAGGTGTCTTTTTTTTTTTTTTTTTTTGGTTTGGTTTGGTCAGTGTGGATGAACACACAGTAGTATAGGGATGGTGTGAAGGTTGAAAGTGTGCAGAACGAGAGGACATGGGCTTGGAATCTGACACATGCGCTCACAAACGAACTAGCGCACCTCTAGTCCTGGCCAGTGTTTGCAGTGATATAAATCACCAGCATCAGTGTCCAGCTGGAACAATGAAAGTCATCTGAGGCCATCTATTAGTGCCGATAAAGTATTCAGAGCATAGTTAGAGATTAGGAAATTGATTGGACATAAAAGACTGCATAGATTGCACTGGTGCATATTTGGCTTTGTTTTTGAACACTGAAATGGAGTGCAGTAACCATTCCCTGGATCTGGCGCCCTTTGAGAGCTTTAACTTTGCAATAGTGGTAAACTATATTATTATTTATTATTATTATTACTATTATTTATTTTTTTATTTTTTTATTTTACAGTGTGCATTTTTTTCTTAATTAAAACTAAATCTTTCATTTATTATATAAAAATAAATATCAGGTAGCTACTCAGGTAGTTTAAATAATATCAAATATTATTAAGAAAAAAGTCAACAAGGCAAGCCAAGGCAGCATTTGTAGTTTAAGTACTAAAATTACAAACTAAAACTGAAATAAAATGAATAACAACTATATAGACAAAAATTACAAAATTAAAAAGCTAATAAAATTGACAAAACACACACAAATATAATCACAAATTTTAGAACAAAAATGGAAAATATAAAAGCAAAAACTTCAAAATTCTAAATATTAATAAACATATATACCAAAATAACACTGATATACAGTAGATCCTGTCTTTGTTTTACCCCCTTAAACCTGTGGCCTCATATTTGGCTTGTTGATATACAGTCAACCCCAAAACATTTTGAATATAGTAGAACTGAATGCTCATTCTATAAAACGTGTGGAAAGAGAAATGGCATGGGTTTTATTATTTTATTTTATTTCATTCTTTTATTCGTTTATTTTTTTTCTTCACAAGAATCTAAGTGAGTTTGCCTGGTATGAAAATTAGTTTTGGTACCTAGTTCCTGAGATGGAAAAATATGATTTTCTTGAAAGGTCAGCCATAACCTTTCCAAATGAAATGATTAAAAAAAAAAAAATTTTTCCTGTCCTTTTCAGGCACAAATGGCACCCATTCCATTTTTCATAGATGAGACAGAAAGGATTTCTGCTGCCTCATCATAGCTTATATACTGCCCAAAATCTCTTATTCCCCATAGACTAAAACATATGGTTACATGAAAAACTTGCCTTCTACCTGAGAGAGAAAAGCGAGTGTGTGAGTTACTCAGTGAGCGAGAGAATGTGTTTTACAGCAGGCAGCAGTTCTGGCTCACGGTCCGTTCAGTCAGCTGATTCTGCATTCCGCCGTCCTGAGGAATAACGCAACTCAACCTCAGTGTATTTCAGCAATATCACACCAGGAAGACTCCACTGTACTGAATATCGATACAATGGCCAGTTAATATTGTGTAACTTTAATATAGTTACTTCTTTATAAAAAGGCAACACATTTTCTTTTTGGTGTAGGGGTATGGTTAGGTTTTGGGTTTGGGCTTTATATTAAATAATAGTATGTGGTTTGTGGTAATTAAAATTAATAAAGGAACAATAAAGGTTCCAAAACATTTACATTCAGGCATTTAGCAGATGGTTTTATTCAAAGTGACTAATCAAATTTGTCAAGGAGCCATCAATATTACAAATAACAAAATGAAAGCTTTGGAAAGGGTCTTATCACTGCGATGCTATGGATGCACAATTTTTGTGCCATTAAAGATCCTTTAAGTGAACAGTTCTTAAAATAACCACTTTTTTCTTATTGAGGAACTTTGTTCCACTATAAAGAACCTTTGGTGCATTTGAAAGGTTCCATGGATGTTAAAAGTTCTTCATGGAACCATGGATTTAAATGCAGAACCTTTATTTTCAAGAGTGTAGGTGAACGCCTGAGAATTGTAGCTATGTGTGTTTCATGGGAGAAATGTCTTGAAACTCTTTCTCACTCTTCCCATTTCCAGAGAAAGCATGACCTGTAGTAATTGGTAGGGTGGGAACATAGAGTGGTGTGTGTGGGTAGGTGAGTGTGTGTCTTTTGGCATCTTCTGCTGTTTACTGTCGGCACGTCATTATCACCATCATGGTGACTGTAAAGAACGTAAAGTTCTTCTAATTCAGTAGCCAGATCCGAAACAGCAGCTCCAAAATATTGCATCATGAATCCATTTGTCAGCATAATGGAAAGCAACACCCTATATTCTCTCTCTCTCAACATTTAAATGTATTAATTTTGCAGACACTTTTATCCAAAGTAACTTACATTGCATTCAAGGTATACATTTTATCAGTTCATGCATTCCCTGGGAATCGAACCCATGACCTTGGTTTTGCTTCTATTGTACAGTTTGAACTACGGGAATGCATCTGTAAAAAATTATCATTACTATAAAAAAAAAAAAAGGAGCCTCATTTGTATCCGTTCCATCTCATTGGGTTTCACTTGGCATGTTACAGATGCTTTTTATCCAAAGTGTCTTCTGATAATTTTATTACATTGACTATCACCCTTGGGCAACCTGGGGAAAAAGTGCAGGGTTTCCTTTAGTCATACAGGCAGTTGCAAACAATGAATTTGATCATGCTGGCTTGCTTTTGGGTTTGACACTCTTCACATTTCACAATAAGCAATATTTAGCCGATTCAATATTTTATAGCATAGCAAGTAGATTAATGTACCGTATTGGCCCGAATATAAGACGACCCTGATTATAAGACGACCCCCCCCCCTTTCCAGAACCTAGTGTTGTGGGTGTATTATTGACATGTCAAAGTCTAGACCCTGAATATAAGACGACCGCGTTTTTTCAGATGTATTTCCAAGAAAAAAATATCGTCTTATATTCGGGACAATACGGTATGTTCAATATAGACACGTTCATGTTATAGGTTTTATTAATTCATTTATTAATTTACCATATTCTGATGTTTACAGTTTTTTAATTTAATCTATAAAATAAATGTAATTTAATTTAATTTTTGAACATGGGAACCCTGAAAGTGTCTCAATGCAAAAAGTACTGGATTTAGATCTCGGATGTACCCCCAATTTATGTTTAACTTTTGGACACAAACTTTGGACAATTTAAGTTACACTTAAAACGTCTACATTTCATGACAAATGCAACCAAACTGCATTTGGAAACAAATTAGGCAAATTATGCTTTATTAAAAAACAATGATTATTCTAATTATTAAAATTAAGATTAAAATTATATATATATAGTGGTGTGAAAAAGTGTTGGCCCCCTTCCTGATTTCTTATTTTTTTGACTTTTGGGAAAATACTCTGTGGACTGACGAGACAAAAGTTGAACTTTTTGGAAGGTGTGTGTCCCATTACGTCTGGCGTAAAAGTAACACTGCATTTCAGAAAAAGAACATCATACCAACAGTAAAATATGGTGGTGGTAGTGTGATGGTCTGGGGCTGTTTTGCTGCTTCAGGACCTGGAAGACTTGCTGTGATAAATGGAACCATGAATTCTGCTGTTTACCAAAAAATCCTGAAGGAGAATGTCCGGCCATCTGTTCGTGACCTCAAGCTGAAGCGAACTTGGGTTCTGCAGCAGGACAATGATCCAAACACACCAGCAAGTCCACCTCTGAATGGCTGATGAAAAACAAAATGAAGACTTTGGAGTGGCCTAGTCGAAGTCCTGACCTGAATCCTATTGAGATGCTGTGGCATGACCTTAAAAAGGCGGTTTATGCTCGAAAACCCTCCAATGTGGCTGATTTACAACAATTCTGCATAGATGAGTGGACCAAAATTCCTCCACAGCGCTGTAACAGACTCATTGCAAGTTATCGCAAACGCTTGATTGCAGTTGTTGCTGCTAAGGGTGGCCCAACCAGTTATTAGGTTTAGGGGGCAAACACTTTTTCACACAGGGCCATGTAGTTTTGGATTTTGTTTTCCCTTAATAATAAAAACCTTCATTTAAAAACTGCATGTTGTGTTCACTTGTGTTATCTTTTACTAATATTTAAATTTGTTTGATCATCTGAAACATTAAAGTGTGACAAACATGCAAAAAAATAAGAAATCAGGAAGGGGGCCAACACTTTTTCACACCACTATATATATATAATTTTAATCTTAATTTTAATAATTAGAATAATCATTGTTTTTTATATTTATTTATTTATTTTTTGTAATATATAGACACTGCTGGCAGAATAGAAAAGCTCCAAAATAATGTAGGGCTGAGCATATAACCTACTTATCATGCCAGCATTGATTATATGGTTGACACCCAGCATGCTCTTCTTTATTTGTTTATTGTGAATTGAAGTGAAACATCTGGAAGCAGTCAGAAAAGCAGGAATGGAAATTTGATTATATTAGAATAGGGGCAGGACGATAACAGAGCTGTGGCATGAAACCAAGTAGACAAACGCTGCGGTTGTAAATTTTGGCCAAAAGAGTGGAGGAAAACATTGGTTCCTGCTCTCTGCAGTGGACGTGTAGGGTTGCTGTTGTTCCATCATGCCGTCCTTGTGGTTTTGACCCTCGCCTGTCAACATATTTCTCATTTGACCTTTGGCTTCAGCATCGAAATCTGTAGGATTTTTTTTTCTGGCATGCTTGAACATCCAAATGTAGGCCGGAGGGAACAACGTGAGAAGCTTGTTTCAGCCTTGTGAATTTGATAAATAAGCATGGATATTCAACCAGGCCAGGTTGTGAACTGAGTTGTTGGGTTCAGAATGAAGCTTTGAGGAGCCATGTTTTGTGTCCCATGACCTCTCCTGAACTGCTTCTCTTGAGATTGTTTTGCCATCTCTTTGGTGATTTATGCTGGGTGGGTACCATGAATGCGAATAAGAGCTATTGATTATGGTATTCCGTATCACTTAATATTTTTCAGACATGGCCAGCAGTAATTGAGAAATGTTCCAATGGAATGAGGCTGTTTTGATGCCCACAACATTTTTAAATATAGAGCATTGGATGGACCTTCACTTTGACTTGCCAGTCTCGTCAAACACAGAGAAAGAGTTGTTTTTCCTAAGTTAAGAGTTCCAGGCTGAGCGTAGTCAGCACCTAATAATGACACAAGATCCTCTGAAAACAAATCACTGGGTGGAGTTATAAATTAGGGAGGTTTGAGGAATGAAATTCATTTCTGAGAATGAAATGTTTGGTTTGTGTTCTGTGCCCATTGAATGAGGGAACTAATGAATGAATGAATGTCAAAGGATGTGATGTAGCCTATGGAAAACTAGGAATGCCCCTTAAAAATAACTATCTATTGAATAAATTATTTATCATTTCAAAAATAAAAATGTAAATAATCACTAATCACTAATGACAAATACATGTACATATAGAGCTGTTAAGTTGAAATGTTTAAAATTTAGTAATAAATAGTACATTAATAAATAAATTTTATATTTTTATATATTTTATATTTTAAATAAATTGCATTTCAAAAAACATAGGCCGGTTGCTTGCTTAATCCATTTTCCATTAAAAAATAATTCATTCATTTTTATTGATTAATCAAGAAAATGCTTTATACTGTTGCATAATATATTGATAATTGATTCATTCAGTTTATTTTTAAGTGCCACTCCTTCTCATCTGTATTAAAGTGTCCTAAATTATTCAAAGATAATGTAAAGATTAAAATAAATACAATTTAAAAAATTATAAAAAATTTGCTTCTGGATTTTTTTTTTTGTGCTGTGAATGGTGATTCATGATAGTGTATTATTTTTTTTTTAATTCATCATCATTATTCTTATTATTCTTATTATTTAAATGCATTCATTAATGATGGTGTATGGTGTACGCTCTCCCATAGAGAAACTGAATAAAGAATCAGGTTTGAACAGATGATACTGGAGTAGGTTTAGAGATGTAAAAGAGGTGGAAAGTATCTTTGGAGTCACAGTCAACCTGGCTGGCGGCATCCCAAGAAAAATGGTTTATGTGTTACTTTGTATTTTTGTTCTATTCGTGCTGGATCAGTCAAGATCTCCGTTTACAGTAGCTCACAAAAGGAAATCAAAGCTCTGGCATCCCACCCACACACTGATCCCAATACGTCTGTATGTATCAGGGGTGTGGACTCGAGTCACATGACTCGAGACTTGACTCGGACTCGAGTCCCAAATTTGATGACTTGCGACTCGACTCGACATAATTAAAGAAGACTTGAGACTCGACTTAGACTTTGACAGCAATGACTCGAGACTTGACTTGGACTTGAGCCCTGTGACTCGGAAAGACTTTATGATCAGATCAGAGTCGTTATTACTCTAGACGCGTCCCTGCGTGCTTGCGCTTGACTGGCAAAAAGCCAGAGACTGCGTTCAGGGAGCGCTGGATATACAGTATATGCTAGTATAAATTAATGGAGTAATAGCATAACTTACGACAAAAGAACCGAGATAAGAAAAAAAAAAAGACACAATTCGTATATAGCTATGTCCGCTCCGCTCCGCTCCAGCAATCACTTCACTGGTGCTCGCCTCATCATCACTGTGACCGCTGCTGTTAAACGCTAAACATATTCCTCACTTCTGCTGTTTGTCCGACACCGAGGTGCAACATGAGTGATGGATCCGCATCCCGTCACGACCCTCGCACTCTGCCAACTCCATGTGCTTTAATTTTCATTTTTATTTGTAATAAACACCTCTCTGAGACCTTTTTTTTT
>NW_015656599.1:1254149-1273835 GCF_001515625.1 Sinocyclocheilus rhinocerous
TGAGGACTTGCAACTCGACTTGGACTTGCCTGTCTTGACTCGGGACTTGACTTGGGACTTGTCTGTCTTGACTCGGGACTTGACTCGAGACTTGAATGCAAAGACTCGAGACTTACTTGTGACTTGCAAAACAACGACTTGGTCACACCTCTGGTATGTATTAGAATCAAAACCCGGCTCCCTAAAAAGCATTCCAGCTTTTAAGATTTTTCCACACTCAATCAAAGCAAGATGCCCCCTCCATTCTGGGTTCGGCTTTGGTTTAGGCTCACGTTTTGGATTTTAGCGCAGCTATCGGTTGGGTGCGAAAACACCAACGCTTTGTAACTGAGTGGCTGGGTTTCCCATTCAACACAGTTTCAGGACAGACCTGAGAGGATGTGGCTCTCAAGACAACAGAAAGAATAAGCAAAAAAGTAAGAAATAGATTTGTTTGTGCCATAGTGTTCTGATAATTAGACAGCATGATAATGTGTGGACTTTTTTGCATTTGTGTTACTTGCAGTGTAAAGTTTTGTAAAGATGGCATCACGTGGTGGCAGTCTACATTTTTATGACTCATTGGTATTATCGGCTGACAATTTTTAAGGTTTATGTCTGATGCACAAGACACTGAATACAAAACAATGAATAATGGGATAAGAAACAATGCTAACAGTTTGCCCTCTCTTCTGATTTGGAGAAAGCAAACTGTTAGCATTCCCACTGATTTCAAAGGCGGTTGCTCAGGATTATTTGCAGTCAGATGGTGCCTGTGTAGTTAAGACCCCTTGATCCACACACACAAACTTCCAGTATTCATATGTGAGTAGTTTCTGACATCTAATGGTCATGTTTAAGTATAACAAATGTTTTGCTATGCTAGTGCAAACAAAACTCTTTTTAATGCAGAAATAATTTAAGAAACTTAAAATTATTAACTTAAATGTGCTCTTTTTTAAAAAAATATTTTGTGCTGAACTTTTTGCATAGAATATATAAGGGATATTGTCAGTCAGCTGGTCATTATTTTAAGATGCTATCTAGAGCTGAAAATTGATGTTTCAAGTCATATATGAATGTACTTACTGTATATGTTGCTGTTCTAAGATAAAATAATGCAGTCCATATACTGTTAGAAGGTTCTAATGTGGCTCATGTGAGGCTGATTTTAATGTATTTATTTGCAATTTATTTATTCAATGCTGTATTTCAAAAATATTGAGACTTTCCCTTGTTCTGCTGCAAATTGAAGGGACAATACAGACTTTGTATGGGCATATTATATAAAAAGCCGATTCATTGAAAGATTGAGTTGGAAGAGCATTGTAAAGGGAGTCATGTCATGAATAATAAAAATGTCCTTGTTTTCAGAAACAAACAATTCTTATAAAACTTTATTTACTATAAAAACATACATCTTTTAGATGTTAAGGTGTCCTTCCCAGTTCAAATAGACCATTTATTGAAACAACTGCAAACACAGCTTGTTGTTAACGGCTAGAAGTAGTATAGATGCTATTAGTACTAAACAAATGTATAAACAAGTTCACCAAACCTTCCTCTGTTCCTTGTTGTGTGTGGCATCGCATATTTGAAGAGTACTGGCATTAGAAAATGGTGTAACATTCATAATTCATGGTTGTTTTTGTTGCAAACAATGATTTTCTGATAAGGTTTATTAAGAATTTTATTAACACTATTATATAGCCATGCAGTAACAGAAATTTTCCCGAATTAAGCATTGATGATGCTGTATTGACATTTTAAGCACTGTAGAATTAATAAAATTATTCAGCAATGTGAAACAATAGTTGATTGGTCAGTTATGGAATGGACAATGACCTTATGGGTCTCAACTCTTTAACCTGACTTCTCTAAAACAATGTTCAAGGCATAGAAGTGCTTTCACTACACTTTGGTGTCAGCACTTACTGCTAGCTTTCCTGTCTTTTTTCAAGACAACTAACCTTCTCTCTTATGCTCCATTCCACAGGACATGGCTGGGCCTCTCCTCTCTGCCCGCTTGTTTGTACTGGTGGAGCACTTCTGTCTGCTACATCATATCCATGCAGGGGCATTTTATGGTCACAAGTCACTGCCCCAACAGCACCAGCTTCTGCCACAGTTACCTCTTCTGTCACATGGCAATGAGGGGATACCACAACAAATACCCCAACACCATTACCATGGAAAGGAAACACCACACTTACCATATGGAAATGAGATGCCTTTGCTTCCACAGTATGCAAAAGAACGTCCACAGATACCCATGCACATGGGTAAACCTATTGTAGGAAAAGGTTGGTAATTTAGCAAATTCCTTTATAATTACTTTGCTTGCAGCTTTTATAACATCATATTCATTTAGAGGCTACATGGAATCTTGGTATTTAAAAAAAAAATCACTCCACAGGATCATTTAAACTGAACTGTAAAGGACCAGGTATACTTCAGTTTCCGCATTCCATCTTGCACACAGCTGTGTCCGCACAGCTTTCAAAGTATACTCAACCACAGATGAGCATGGATGGACGAGTTTAACACATGCACAGTACCACCTAGACTTATTCTATCTCAACATTCAGTTTGCGCCTGTGCTGCTGTACACGGCCCGTCTGCACGGTCACAAAAATTGGGCTGCACACTGACAGTGTGTGCGGACATCTGCAGATACTTCTGGTGACGAAAACTGTGTCACGCAGACAGTGCGCAGACCATCGCGGTATGCGGATGGCCAAAGTATACTTTGGGCTTAAAACTGCAATGTTGACAAAAGCTAGCTGACAGAAAGCATTTTTAATCTTTCTGATAGGTTAACCTCTTGAAAACACCTTCCATCAGATTTTAATTAGGTTTGGGAGGGTGTTTTTGTGTGTGTGTGTGTGTGTGTGTGTAATTTATTTGTAGTTATTTTTTGTTTATTCTCATTTTAGCTCTGTTGTATTCACGCTAGGTTAAATTCATACAATTGATTCATATTGAATATATTTTTGGTCCAAGAATACATTCATTAACTTTTTGTACATTCATTTAAACTTTCAGACATGCAAATAATGTGTGTGTTTATGAACAAGTGTTGACCGTTACTGTGACCATGACTGTTTTTTTTTTTCAGGTGAAACCATTCCAAGAGGAGATAAAGGTCCTCCTGGTGAGCCTGGTCCAAAGGGACTTACAGGGCCTCAGGGCCCTCCAGGACTTCCTGGTCATGGTATCCCAGGACCTACAGGTAAACCTGGTCCTCAAGGTCCACCAGGACTCCCAGGAATTGGAAAGCTAGGAATGCCAGGTTTACCAGGAAAACCTGGAGGTATAGGTTTACCAGGACCAAAGGGTGACTTGGGACCAATTGGCGGTGAAGGGCCAATAGGAATGCCAGGACCTCCAGGTCTTCCCGGGCCACATGGCTTACCAGGTGTGTCAAAACCAGGTGCACAAGGACTTCCAGGACAACCTGGACCTCATGGAGAACCTGGACAAAAGGGCTTCCCTGGGATCCATGGTCTCCCAGGGCCAAAAGGTGAGCATGGGATTGGCCTCCCAGGACTGCCAGGAGTAAAGGGACATCCTGGACCTCCAGGACCACCAGGACAAGTAGGACTACCAGGAGTTGGCAAACCAGGATTGAATGGACTACCTGGGGCTCCTGGAGGCCAAGGTAAACCTGGTGCACCTGGAGAACCAGGATTGGCAGGAGTCCCAGGGGGGAGAGGACCACCAGGACCACCAGGACTACCAGGCTTTGGCAAACCTGGTTTGGATGGCTTGCCAGGGAAACCAGGTCTTCCAGGTGGAAGGGGCGAGCCAGGTCCCTCTGGTTTACCTGGCAACCCAGGCTTGCCTGGTTTTGGCAAACCTGGATATCCTGGCCCTAAAGGTGAAAAAGGGCATGGCGGTTTACCTGGTCCCCAAGGCCCAAAAGGTGAAAAGGGTCATGGTGGTCTTCCTGGAATGATTGGACCACCAGGGCCAAGTGGCCTTCCAGGCCCTCCAGGTCTCTTGGGACCACCTGGAGGCATTGGTTTCCTTGGTCCAAAAGGAGAGGGTGGTGCAGTAGGACCTAAGGGACAACTTGGTCCAAAAGGTGAACCAGGGCCTCTAGGACTTCCAGGCAAGCCAGGATTCCCAGGAGAATTGGGGCAACCAGGACCTAGAGGCTTACCAGGTCCTATAGGACCTAAAGGTGAAAATGGACATAAAGGCTTACCCGGCCTACCTGGAGCCCCTGGAAAGCCTGGCGCAAAAGGACAAGTTGGATTCCCAGGAGAGAAAGGTCATCCAGGTCCTATGGGAATCCCAGGATTAATGGGTCAAGCAGGACCAATAGGCCCACCTGGTCTACCAGGCCCAAAAGGGGAATATGGACCACCAGGAAAACCTGGAATGCCAGGCGAGGGAAAACCTGGGCTTCCAGGCCCAATAGGCCCACCTGGTATTCCTGGAGCTGGTGGGCGCCCAGGTCAACCTGGAATACCTGGTCCTCCTGGCCCACCTGGCCTACCAGGACCTCCTGCTCAATCTCCATTTATCGGGCAAATCCTTCCTGAGACAGGTCCTGGGCTAGATGGGGCAAAAGGTGGTTACAAGAAAAAAAAGCCTGGAGGAGCCAATATTGGTAGGAATGGCGTAGAGATGCCTGCTTTTACAGCTCAGCTGACAACACCATTTCCTCCAGTTGGGCAACCTGTTGTCTTCAACAAGATTTTATATAATGGTAACCAGAATTACAACTCTCAAACTGGCGTCTTCACTTGCAAAATACCTGGAATTTACTACTTTGTTTACCATGTTAATTGCAAAGGAAACAATGTATGGGTGGCATTGTACAGGAACAATGAGCCAGTTATGTATACATATGATGAATTCAAAAAAAGTTACCTGGATCAGGCATCAGGGAGTGCAGTGCTGCCCTTACAAGTTGGAGACACTGTTCATATCCAGTTACCATCAGACCAAGCTGCAGGACTTTATGCTGGTCCATATGTCCACTCATCATTCTCTGGATATTTGTTATATCCCATGTGAATTTGTGAAAAAAAAGTCACTCATATAAAATCAATGCTACATCAAGTAAACTGTATGTGCCATCAGTACAGAGCCACTTGTTATGTTTGAATAGAAAAGGTAATTGACAATTAAGTCACAGAGTGAGGTACGTTTTATAGCATAGTGTGGTACAGTGGCAAAGGAATATATAATGAAATAATGTTAAATGTATGTTTTACACATACACATACTTACATAATTTGAAACAGTCTTTCAGAATCTTACATTATCCATTCATCCATATGGTTAGCACTTTGTTAGAACTCTTATCACATTATTTATTTGCATATTTCGTATTGTTTGATAGTATATTGATTGTATATAGATGGGGTCACATTGACTACATATCAATGTAAAATGATGTGATGTTGACATATGTCATAATGAAGAATTTTCAGATTGTTGGATATGCACTATTTTTCTGCTGTCTTAGTCTCTCATTGTGCCATCTCAATAAACTTAAAGAAAGTATGTGAGCACATAAGTGTTATGTTTAGATGTTACTTTTTTAGTGATCTCATTAATTAAAAATGTCAGTAAAATACATATCGGAAATGTCCTGAACCTTACATTTAGGTTCTTTCATACCCAACTGATTTGAGTAGCCTAGATCAGATCATTGTTTATCAAAACAAACTCAAAATACAATATCAGTAGGCTATATAGAAGTTGCCACATGGACACTCTAAGTTAAATTCAAATAATCTTAGGAACCTCTCTGTAATTTATTTTTAGTTTTACTACTGAATGACTACATTTGTATATGTGCAAAAAGATGGTGGGGCACAAAAAAGAAGGAATTTATTGTTTGTTATTTTTGACAATGGTGCTAAACTGTTAAACATATATGGAGTAAAGATTTAATGTCATTGTTATTGTTTTTTAATAAATCGAATTGACTGAAATCGTGTGGATTTGTAATTAGGGAGTTCCACAAAAAATAAAGAATCCCTGCTTTCAGTCTTTATGTTGACCTACGGAATTTTGGATATTATACACTTAGTCAGACACTGAGCTGAAGCCCTCCATAACTGTAACATCCCCTATAGTCCACCAGTCAAGACAGGCAGCAAAATACTAACCTCACTGTTCACTGGATATAGTTGAATTGTCACTCACCTGCAATTAAACTGATTAATGTTGCCGTTTCAAAGCGGGTCCCACCTTGAATGTTTTCAGTAACAAACATATCCTTCAGGTGCTGCGAAACAATTAAGGCTAAATATGCACGCAAAGAAGTACAGCTCCTAATGCAGGTGTGTGAGTTGTCCTCATCTATTTTGGAGTGATTGCAATGTATTCAGGTATGCAATGTACTGATGCTCATTTACTGAAGTGGTATTCAGGAACTGTGAAAAAATTACTGCAAAATAATAATAATAATAATAATAATAATATCACGGCTATAATAACATCCTAAACAAACAAAAAAGAGATTACCTTAGATAAAGTTTGATTAATATGTACATACAGTACCGGTCAAAAGTTTGGACACATTACTAGTTTTAATGTTTTTGAAAGAAGTCGCTTATGCTCATAAAGCCTGCATTTATTTGATTAAAATTACAGAACAAAAACAGTAATATTCAGCAAGGGTGTGTTAAACTGATAAAAAAGTGATATTAAAGACGTGTATTGTTATAAAAGATTTCTATTTGTTTTCAAATTTTAAACCACTTTTTAATCAAAAATCCTGAAAAAAGTACCATATGTTATAAAATAAATATTAAGCAGCACAACTGTTTCTAACATTGATAATAAATCAGCATATAGAATGATTTCTGAAGGATCATGTGACACTGAAGAATGGTAATGATGCTGGAAAATGAGCTTTGCATCACAGAAATAGATTATATTTTAAGTATGAGTATACTTAAATAGAAAACCATTATTTTAAATAGTAATGATCAGTAATTGATCAAATAAATGCAGGCTTGATGAGCATAAGAGACTTCTTTCAAAAACATTAACAATAGTAATGTGTCCAAAATTTTGACCGGTACTGTATAAGTAAAAATATACTAAATTTAAAATAAAATGTTGTATAAATAGAAAGGTTAGGAATCATATTTGTTTCAAGTGCTTTTTATTGGGGTGGGAGCAGCCTCCAACATGAATTTTGCCTAGACCTCCAAATGTCTAGTACTGGCCCTGAGTATGTGTATCCGTTGTATCAATCCTCTCAATGCAAATCTTTAGGAACTCTTTTCCTAATCATTAATTGTTCCCACTCCGCGCCAGTGAGGGCGATATTGCATTATGTCCAGACGGACGCACATGTAGAAGAACAGCTACTTTTGCTTCTACAGTACGTGAAGCGGCTTGCTGGTTCATGTTAAAATAAGGTAGGTATAAAGTTTGAGTGTTCTAAGTGCGCGTCTTCTTATTTGTAACACCGATTATGACTGTGAATGAACTTCTGTGGTGTCTCGTAGAAATCATGTTGTTACTGTACCTGTAGGAAGCGTCAGCAAAAGCCGTAGAAGTTGGATTGAGTGACTTAATAATTGTGATCAGAAATTTCATTGTATTAGAATAAAAAATGCAGCGTCAAACAAATGTAATTATTTGTAAACTCTAATAATCAAATCATGCTACCGGTGGGTGAATATAGTATCAACCAGCTGTTTTACAGTTCAGTACAAGGTCGTGAACAGACAAAAACAGAGAAGTTTAACATTTTAAAAAGCTTTTGCACTTAACTGAAGTAGAATAAACAGTATAGGCTGCTTCGCTTGCGGAAATGGAGGCTTTACAGTTTTGCTTGGTATAGTTTGGTTGAAGTCAACATATAAGACAAAATGGAGAGTATTTACGGAAGCGTATTTGGTCTAACGTTACATTACTTGCACGCATTGTGTCGTTATACGATATTCAGATGTAATACAGTAGTCAACATTTGAAGTGGATCAAAAAAGTTCATCAAAATTGTCCTAAGACCGCTTGTGATTCTAGGACAATTTTGATGAAAGGTTTTGATCCACTTCAAATGTTGACTACTTTATATTTGTGCAACTTTTTGGTCAAAAGCAACAAATATTGTACAGTATCACGGTAGAAATAGTTTGCAATATAATATGTGGTGAAATGGTTATTTTTTAATTTACGTAAGTATTTATATTAGCAAACACGTCTTGCAGATGTAAATGCAGACGTCAAATAGACATCTCTGTGATGTACGTGTGCTATCAGGGCTGTTTGCCTCATGTAAACTTCTACAGCGAAGAAGTGAGGTAAATTTCGATTTTACCTTTACCTCAGGTTGTCGACGGAGGTGGGTTGCCATGGCATCACGATCAGGACCGCGCGCTACAGGAACAGACGGCAGCGACTTTCAGCACCGCGAGCGCGTGGCGTCACACTATCAGATGAGGTACATACTGTATGTGTCGAATTGTTTTTAACTCTTTCCCCGCCAACGTTTTAAAAAAAAAAAAGTTGCCAGCCACCGCCAGCATTTTTGATGATTTTTAATAAAATTTTATGGCCCCCAGAATATTTTGTTTTATGAATATCTGAACATGCGATACATCAAAATAAAGAACATATATCCGTCTACTTTAAAAAAACATCCGTTTTATTCTAGCTTCAAACATTCTTTTTTATCAACACTTGAATGTAGGTACGTTTTATTTAAAAAAAAACAACAACAACATATTGAGCAAAAAGCAGAGAAAATCGCGTTTTTATCAAATACTACATCTGGATCATATTCAGTAGGATGATCAAAGCAAAGATGCAGTAGATTGCTTCATCAACATCCCCATAGCTTGCACAGTCCTTTGCCACTTCCGGGATCGCCATTTCACTCGGTAACATTTGGCAGTTTTCATTTATATGCTGTTTATTGTCGATGATCGCATTGTTTTTCGTATGCGTATGCATACATACGAGATTGCTCGTTTCTGCGTCTTCCTCGCATGTGTTTTTGATCGGCACATTCTAGACTCATTCAGGACATGCGTAATAGCGCCCCCGAGCGCATAACAGCGAGAACGCGGAAAACCGGAAAATTCCGTGTTTGATGGGGAAAGAGTTAATGTAAAAATATAATTCGTAGCAGTATTTTAGTCTTGTATTTACAGTGTCCCGTGAGTAACATCGCTTTCGTGTAAGGTTAAGTCCAAACAGTGAAATGTTTTAAAATTCACCATTATGTTCACTGTGATAGTGTGAAAAATGAAAATAAGCTAGTATGATTATTAACCTGTTAGCCAATATATTAAGACATGACGTGGGTATATATAGGGGAATGACCCCTTAAAACTACTTAAAAATTGCAGTTCCTCTGATCCTGTTGAAATGACCGTTCTCAATCTCCTCAGTGTGGCCCTGAAGTCTGAGATCAAGATGCTGAACATCGCTCATGCAGTGGTCTGGTTGCTTGTAGCAGCACAGGTGGTGGTCAGTCAGCTGAACTTGGTATCCCATAAAGTGGTGGCCGCTCCTTACCAATGGGAATACTTGTATCTTCTGAGCATCATACCTACCGTCTTCAGTTTCATGGCTTTGCCAAAAAACAACATCAGTTACCTGGTCATCTCAATGATCAGCGCCGGGCTTTTTTGTGTCGCTCCTATTCTTTATGGAGGGATGGAGATGTTCCCTGTGGCTCAGCAGCTTTATCGGCACGGCAAAACTTATAGGTTCATCTTTGGCTTCTCTGCTGTCTCTATAATGTACTTAGCTTTGATTATTTCTCTTCAAGTACATGGCTGGCAGATCTACTACAGCAAAAAGCTGCTGGATGCCTGGTTCACCAGCACACAAGATAAGAAGAAGAAATAAGAGACTGCTGGAGAATAATAGTTTGTCAGCTGCTTACATGTGTCTTTATTTTCTCTTCCTGAGGGCTCTTCGATCACATACGTTTTTATGATTACCCGACTAAGTACTTTGAGCCTAAGAGGAGATCAGATGCGTAAAACCAGGATGTTCAGTGTCAAGCTTCTCATCCACTGGCTCTCAGCCCAGATCAAGACGTCACTGAAGTCCATTTCTGCTTAGGTTTGAACTGCTGGCTTTGTAATCTCTCTCTGTTTCCAGCACAATTCCACATGCTGTTTAACAGATACATCAAGTCATTATGGGATTCATCGGGATCTAGGCATATCTGGAAAATGTAACCTCAATGATGAGGAACCAGGTCGGTGTGTGACGAACCACAGCAAAAGTCCATGTACTAATGTATGTCAGATATTCTGTTCTTTTCCACTAATCAGCTATTAATAAAATTATCAGAAAATGTTAACGAGTTATTTTTTTTTTTTGCCAGTTTTTGAATAGATCAACATTTGTTTGAGGTTGTAATAATATGTAACAAATCTAAACAACAAAAATATTTTTTTAAGTAATAGTAATAAAATAAATGAATATGTTGTAACGTTGTCGAGCTGCTAGATGGCAGTTGAAATTCCACAGTTCTTTATAGATGGTAACTTTGTATTTGCTCTGGATTAGTTCTCTGGTTTGGCTTTATATAAAGATGAAAAACACAAGTTCATAAGTATGAATATTACAGTTTTTTTAAGCTTGCAGTAATGCCCTTTCCTTTTTCTTTGAATGAAACAACCCAAAGGTATTTTTTTATAGAAATGCTCAGCAGATAATTAACTAAGGTTGGCGAGTTGTTTAAAGCGACAGTTCGCCTAAAAATGAAAATCTTGTCATCATTTACTCACCCTCAGGTTTTTCCAAACATGTATGAGTTTCTTCGGTTGAAAACTAAAGAAGATATTTTGAAGATTGTTGGTAACCAAACAGCTGATGGTAGCCAGTGACTTCTATAGTATGGAAATAATAATAATAATAATAAATACTATGGAAGTCAATGGCTGTTGTTATCAGCAGCTGTTTGGTTACCAACATTCTTCAGAACATCATCTTTTGTGTTTAAAAGAAGACCGAAATTCATAAAGGTTTGGAACAACATGAGAGTGAGTAAATGATGACAACATTTTCATTTTTGCGTGAACAGTCCCTTAAGAGTTGACCTCAGGTTTTACTGTATGTGTTTGCTTGATGTAACTCTTTATAAGAAACCATGATTTGTAGATGTTGTCAGTTATTTAAAAAAAAAGAAGCAAATATTAATTTGTGGTGAACATAGTGTACTCGTTCCAAGAAAATATATACTAGAACTGTACTGCATACAGTAGGTTTAAATTGATGCATGAGGCTTTTGCTGTGCATGCCAGACTATTTCTTTAAGGTCTGGTCAGTACGTGGCCAATAAGGCAGCAGAGTTGATGTGGAGGTTTCTATAGGTAAGTGCATCCTCCTCCATGGATGCACGGGTTCCAAAGCTTTAATAGCTTACACAGATTAACGCTTTTAACTTTGCACCTCGTTCAGCTTTATTCCTTTCGGAAGTTCTTGTGCAACACGTTTCTGTCTTCATTCCAAATACACTGTCAGGAATAACCTCACAGTACGTTTGCAATGTTAAACCATCATCACCATTTGATGTTGGCAGCTGGGTTCAGTGTATATCAGTGTTCACAGCTCTATCCACAAGCTACAACAATTAATAAAAAAAAGAGAGAGAAATTGTCTCTTCGTTAGTAAACTTAAGTAGTTCAGACAGGATGCTGAGGAAAAACACTGACCTCCCGGCATAAATTCTCGTCTCGCTGTCTGAATGTTCAGCATGTGCACGGCTGCATATTGTCTAATATATTTATATACTATAAAGGCAGGAGCGTTTCTTTATCATAATGGTTTTCTGCTTTTGGGGGTTCGTGCTTTTGGCCATTAGTTTGCGTTATCAGTGTTGAGATGTGCTGTTGATTTGCCTGTTGTTCAATGGCGTATCTGAAATGACAGCAATTTGCATCTAATACAAGGCTCACTTTGAATAACAAAATGAAGTTGAGTAATTTATCTTTAAACGTGTGACACACGGCAATCTTTTACACAATGCAGTGTTTACTTGGACGTGAAATCAGTTTGTTTTGCAATGGCACATTAGTAGAGTGCACGCACGCATAGTCGTATTGTGATATTAATCGCGTGCGCGCCTGCTTTGAATCTCTCCAGAATATTCAACAAAGATTTGTTCTTATGTAAAGAGATATTAGGTTGTGTATACAAATGTCAAATTATTCACATGATATCATTACCTACATTTGACAGGTTGAGAAGCTTAAAATACAAAGGAAACAGCAGTATTTTCTTTATCATTTTTATTATTATTAAAGGGATAGAACACCCAAAAATGAAAATCATTTACTCTCATGCCATCCCCAGATGTACAGACTGACTTCCTTAGGATGAGGGTGTTTTTCTTCTAAATAAAGAAAGTCAATTATATATGGAATGGCATGAGTTTGAGTAATTTAAATTTTGAGATGGACTATCAATTTAAAATAGCCTATATTTTCATAATTACGAATACACTTTTTTTTCAGACTAGTTACTAAAGCCTAGATATGTCTGCCAAGTAGAAAAATGATACGACCTGCCCGACCCAACATGTTTCTTGTCATTTTTGGTTTTTGCAAAACATTGCACATTACAGTGTCCATAGCTCTTTTTTTTCTTAAAATGCAAATATATTATGTCAAACTCAACATATGAGATCCTCCTACATAAGTCATAAGCAGACATTTTCGAGAACCAGATCTGGATCATTAATGGGATGATGATGGATCGCTCCATGCTGCTGCTCATATTTCTTTCAGGTAAGGGATTATTGTAACATTAACAGATTAACTTTCAGAAAAATAGATTTTTTAAAAAATGTTTATTTTAGATGTAGGGCAGGTTTTATATATATATATATATTGTGTGTGTGTGGTTTATGTCAATAGTGATATGATGATTGTTATAATAGATTTTGATACAATTTAAAAAAAAGTTATATTGTGTTTTAAAAATTAGATTTAACCAAAGAAACATGTTAGTGAACCCTGTTGTTTTGACTGAAATACTTATTTATTATTATTATGATTTCAATTTATATTCATATATATATATGTGACTAAGCTTTAGATATAAACATAATCATAAACATAATTTTTTTGGCTGCCAGATTCCCCAGTTTAGGCTGATTTGCATGTGTCACAGGGATTTAAAGAATTATGTGCTGGAGTTTCACTTGCAAATGATGTCTAAGTGCAGAGTTGTCATCGGGTGGTCTGTCTTTATGGTATACCATACTTATTGGGCCAGGGAATAGGCAGCCCACCCATAAAATACGGTCTTGGCCCTGTTTTGGGTGCATAAATAAACTGCAAATAAACTCACTACACTCTGTAGAAGAACCATTTTGGTTCCCCAAAGAACCTCCCAGTGAAAACTCTTAAAAGAACCAATTATATATTATAGTGTGCATTTTTAATATTTTTATAATCCACACTCTTAGAAATATTAGTTCTTTATTGGCAGCTTTGGTTCCATGGAATCTTTCCATTGCACAAAATGTTCTTTAAAGTGAAAAAGATACGTTAGATTATTAAAATGTTCCTCACTGTACGAAAAAAAAAAGGTTCTTTTAAGAACTGCTCACTGAAAGGTTCTTTTGGGAACAAAAAAGGGTTCAAAAATGTTCTCTGAAGGGTTGCGGAACCCAAAATGGTTCTTCTATGGCAGTGGTTCTCAATTCCAGTCCTCGCGTACCACCGCTCTGCATATTTTGCATGTCTCTCTTATTTAACACCTGATTCAGATAACCAGCTCGTTAGAAGAGAGCTCCATGAATGAACTGTGTTCCGACTGACATGAACATTCATTCACGGATTTGCACTACACCACTTCCTGCAGCGTCTTCACACACAGATGAAACTTACTAGAGAAGTGTGACATAATATACCTCTGTAAACAAATACAATTTAAATTCACATCTCACACACTTTAATGCCCTTTGAATGGGACATATACGCTCCCTTCGAACTGGAATCATGGCGGAATATCCTGTGATGTTCACTTCGTAGGGCACTAACGGTCGAATAGAACAAACGTCTGAAGTGATAAGAGAAACATACAAAATGTGCAAAGCGGTGGTACACGAGGACTGGAATTGAGAACCACTGTTCTGTGGCATCACTGCGAAAACCCACTTTTGGAAGTGTAAATACACTTTTTTCAGTTTAAGGAACCTTTTGTGCAATGGAAAGGTTTCATGGATCTTAAAAGTTCTTCATGGAACCGTGAATGCCAATAAAGAACTTTTACTTTTAAGAGTGTAGCTCTCAATAGGACAACACTCTCATTATTTAAAGTGTTTAAAAACAATATATGAAATCATATTGTACCAAAATTATAGTGCTGATCTAAACTGAATTGTTTTCTTCTGTTTGAACAGCATTTGTAAATGAGAATGGACTGATTCTTGGAAACACTATATCTGCTACTACTGTGCTGTTTACTAAGACTGACACCACCTTTCTAAAGACCACATCATCTGCTCCTATGACCACCAAACCAGAAACAAGAGCAACAACTACCACTCCTATTACCACTACTACCAATCCTACTACCACCCCTGTTATCACTACTACCACCCCTACTACCACACCTGTTATCACTACTACCACCCCTACTACCACCCCTGTTATCACTACTACCACCACATTAAGTGCTACGACCACCAGGTCACCCATAACTACCACTTCAACAACATCAACTACCATCCCTAACCCGCTTTTGACCACTACTCAACCTACAGGTATGCATTTCAGAAGAGTTGTCTTAAATTCTTGCCTGTAATATAAGTAAGACCATTTCAAGTTTTGGTCGAGGATGACTTATTAGTTTCGTTGCAGGTAATACCTGTCCAGAGGAAACACTCAATGGTTTGACCTTCCCACTCACTGTGACCGGTCAGATTAGTTATTCAACACAGCTTTGCCCTCCAGGAACAGCCAGCGGTATGTAGTATTACAAAGTAAACAGTCATAAATACAAAAACATTATATATAAGCATTAGTGGAAAAAATTAAAATAAAATAAAATAATGATAAGGCCATCAGATCTCAGATCCTTTATCTTGACAAACTTAAAATTAAAAAAAAATTATAGTAATTTAACTTAATTTGTGTCAGAAGTTGTTTAAGTCAGACATACATAACAAAATATGCTAAACTGCAGCTATTTTAGTTTGGGTTTGTTATTTTTTGGTTTGTGTTCTTGAAGCAAGCATGTTTAACTGTTCTTGTATGTCTTCTGTAGCTGGTTTTCCTAAGGCCTCAGCTCAGTGTTTGAATTTACCACTTTTCCACGCATTTGGAGGAGTTAAACTTCTGGACTGTGGCTTGAACCTGGAGGTGTTCGAAAGCAAAGTCAACGTCTGTATTTACATCTTTGAAATTTAATAGGGGACACTGGTTGACGATTTTAACAAATTCACATTCATTTTGAATGACAAACGTTTATGCGAGTGTTATTTTAGTATCATTAGTGTTTATTAATGTTTTGAATGAGTTTTAATTCCATTTTATTTTTCACATTTAGCACTGTTAATTATTGTATTATATTATATTATCCATTTTTAATGTTAAAATTGCAGCCCATTCTATACATTTCTTGTATAAAATTTAATTATTTATATATTAATATTTTAAGTTTGTGGCAGTTTAATAGTGTAATTAAGAGTTTGATTACTGTCGGCAAACACATTTCTTACGCCAAAAAACAAAAAAACTGGTTGATATATTTGTAGTAGTCGTCAAATGTAAAAAAAAATATTAAATTAATTTTAATATTTTAAAATTAATAACTTTAAAATAATATTTTACAGTAAACTCAGGTTTACTGTAGTCATTATTTAGTCAATGGTTTGAACTCTTTAATTTTGAGTGCTTTTGATTAAACAAATATTGGCACAATGGTTTTGGTTGTTTTGTTTAGGGGACTCTGGAAGAGAATATGTACGTTGCCTCCAGTGTCCAGATACTCACGTCCAAACCTGAGCAGCTGACATCCCAGAACATCACCTCAGCTGCTACGGCTGTCAATAACCTGCTGTCCGCCAGCATGTTAAATGAGGTAAGAATGTACAAACAATACAATATGTTAATTTGTTTGTCTGACAGTGTGACTAGATTCAAATCATTATGTAGAAATGTAATAATAGTGTAATAATAATAATGATATATCTTTTATACAGTCAGTTGCAGAGTCAGTGGTGGCCACCATCAGTCAGCTCATGCGCACTGATAAAGACCAATACTCTGAAGACACTTACGATGCCCTTGAGAAGTATTTACACTCCACACATACCTGTCCCACACAAACACAACACTGTACACTGTAAAACACAACAGTGTGTATACTGTACATATATGTGTGTGTGTGTATATATATATATATTTATAATTATTTAACTTAATTATTATTTGTATTATTTAATTTTAAATGAAATTATTCAACAAAAATTTGGATACAAAATGGAACAAAATCTAAACAATAGTTACCTTGGTATTTTTTTTATTTTGTGTAAACATTTTAAAATTACTTCAAAATTACAAATAAGCTTCAGAAACAATAGTTACCATGCTAAAATTATTTTATTTTGTGTAACATTTTGTGTAAATTTATATATATATATATATATATAAACTTTAAGAATTAAAAAAAAAAAGAATATTAAATATTACTACACTAAAAGTTAGAAAAAAATACTAAGTGCATTATATATTTATTTGTCCCTTTACAACATATACATTTAGATATATTAATTACTCAACAAAACTTCGGAAAAATAGATACCGTGGTAAACTTAATTTCTTGATGTTTAAAACATTAAAAAATACTATAGAAAATGACTAAGAATTGTATTATTATTATTATTATTAGGCAACTATTATTATTATTATTGTTGTTATTGTTTGGATGGATATGTGTTTAACTTTTGCATGTGTATAATTTCTATAGTCTCACAAAGACTTTGGAGGATTTTGCTTTGAACATGAATAACATTAACTCTAGTGTACTGGTGCAACCAAACCTAGCGGTGCAAAGCATCAAGTGGCCAAATTGGACCCCACAAGTGCAATTCTACTCTGCAACAGGTCAGTGCCGAAACCTCATATAAAGTGTAATTATTATACATCTGTGTTGATATCAGAAAGACATCTCTACTTCTTAAACTAAACTAAGCTGCATTTAACTAGGACTGTCAGAGTATTCTCCTGAAAGAATTGGTCTGGGTGCAGACGCTGCTAACATGGCATCCTCTTCAGGACGTCCCGTTGATCTCGTGTTAAATATCAAACTGCAGAACCATTCCCAGAAAGACTGGGGTACCGTTTATGTTTCTGTTCTTATTTTGAGGGATTCATAATTAAAACTCAAAGTTTTGAATACCTTTTCCCTCTATTTCCCCACAGGGAACATAAATCTCGGTATTGGAGTGGTGCTTTATGAAAATGATCAGTTTTTCAACTCAAAACAATTTAATAGTGAACTCGATACCAAGAGAAGGGTGGTGTCGGCCAGCCTGACAGACAGAAGCTTGCTTGATAACGTGGAGTTCACCATCAGGCCTGAGGTAAATGATTGTAAAATCATAATGATTACATAAAATATAGCAGCTTCTCAATCACTCATGTTATTAGTCAATAAAACACCTACATATGAATTAACGTACAGTCAGTCGTTACTTCAAAATAAACCCTGTCAAGGTGATGAGGATCAGGTATGACCGGTTTGTATATTATACTGCTCAATTTGCAGCAACTTGGCCCAAAAAAAAAAAAAAAATAAAAATAATGAAACGAAAAAATAAAAATAATGATGAAACATTGACATAGAAAAAAATTAATTATAATTTATTTATTCATATATTTATTTTTCATATATATTTATCTGAATATTTTAATAAATTAATATGTAATAAGGATATAATAAATTAGGAATAAAACAAGTTAATTAGCTAACTAGTTAAAATTACTGAGTGCATTTCTATTTAAATAAAATTTTTTAATAGGGCTCGACATTAACGCTTCATTAACGCCAGACAAGTGACATGATTAAAACATCAGTAACCGAAAATAACTATGTAAACACCAAAACGCCAGTATTATTCTGATTTTATTACATTTAGAGTAAGTGGCGAATAGTGGATATAGCTACTGTATATAATGCATCTATTGACGGAATAAAGTTGAAGCGAGGCTGAAGCGAGGCTCCCGCAGCCTCTCCAGGAGAAATCAAAACGCGCAACACTAAGAAACTCAGCATCCTGAGGTAAAAATTCAAAATGGAAAGTTTTTATATTTAAAATACAGTTAGTTAGGCAACATCACACAACATTTTCACCATTACGAATGTTTAATAGTTATATAAACAGTTCACTAAGCAAATACAATAATTTTAGGTCACTTACATTTTAAGCGGAACACAGGGCATCTCACAGCAACCAGTCGATTCATTGCTGATTGATTCCGTGTTTTGAACTAATCGGTTGAGTCAAAGTTTCATAAGCCCATGCATAAACATCTGATGAATCTGCCGTTTGAACGAATCGTTTGAATGAACGACTCAATGACTCACTCGTTAAACATTCACTACTGGCACTGACGTTTTAATTTCGTTGAAAAGTATAATTTCCACCATTATTTCTTGTTTGTATATTCAGAAATATTTAAAATAATCTCATATTATTTAATGCTGTTGTATTTTTCAGTGTACATGATTTAATTTGATAACGTATAGATAATCACATTATTATAATTGAATTTATAGATCAAAAATGTAAGAATTTGAAATTAAAGTATTAATGAGATTAGTGGGAAAATGCCCTCTATAAAGGTAAAAAAATGCCTACGTTTATTTATTTATTTATTGATTGATTGATTGATTGATTGATTGATTGATTGATTGATTGATTGATTGATTGATTGATTGATTGATTGATTGATTGATTGATTGATTGATTGATTGATTGATTGATTGATTGATTGATTGATTGATTGATTGATTGATTGATTGATTGATTGTGTCTTTATGTTTCTAGAATACATCCGGCTCAGCATCTTACGACTTTGCATGTGTGTTTTGGGACTACACTCACAGAGACTGGAGAACAGAGGGCTGTGTCAAAATATGCGATCCTAATGGAGTGCACTGTGAATGTAACCACACCACCAACTTTGCAGTTCTTGTGGTTAGTTTATCATACATGTTTTAAGCTAGTGCGCTGCCTAGATAGACAGCATAATGGAACATAATTTCCTATAGAAACTCTCTATATATGCAGTAAATAATTTTCCTTGCATAAAGGGCACAGGAGACACGACTCGTAACTGATTTTAAGAGAATCTGCCGTTAGCATGATGCTAAGCTGACTTCATTTGTTATGTTAGCTTACCTAATGTGGTAGTTAGTAAAAATACACAGAGCACTTTAAAGGGGTCATATGATGTTGCTAAAAAGAACATTATTTGGTGTATTTGGTGTAATGAAATATGTTTATGCGGTTTAAGGTTCAAAAAACACATTATTTTCCACATACTGTACATTATTGTTTCTCCCCTATGCCCCGCCTTTCTGAAACGCGTAGATTTTTACAAAGCTCATCGGTCTGAAAAAGCGAGGTGTGCTCTGATTGGCCAGCTATCCAATGCGTTGTGATTGGCCGAATACCTCAAACGTGTGACAGAAATGTTACGCCCCTTACCATATGTGATGCCGTGTCCCGGCCGGAGCGACGAGACA
>NW_015656599.1:1274834-1277074 GCF_001515625.1 Sinocyclocheilus rhinocerous
TTTACAGATCTTCTTTATGCACCAAGAGCTTGTAACACTCCAAAGAGAAAGTAAAAATTTAAATCGCATCATATGACCCCTTTAATGTTTGGTGAATGTAGGTGAACTGTATATATTTATTATCGAGATTTCTCTCTCTTTGTAGAGCTTTAGAGCAGACTACACTTATTCTGAAGCGTTAAACTGGATCAGCATTGTGGGATGCAGTCTGTCTATTGTGGGTTTGGTTCTCACCGCAGTTTATCAAATTAAGACCAGGTAAATGCACTGGATACATTTAAGAATAAACTGACCTTTACTGTACTGTACCATGGTAAATTAATTCTGTCATTGTACAGTATACTGTGATTTAGGGCTGCACAATTAATCAAATTTCTAATCGCAATTACAATTATGGGGAAGGCAGATAAACATCAAATTTTCATTTTTGGGTGAACTATCCCTTTAAGATGTTTTTTTTCCTTCCATTGTTTTCATTTAGTTTTAGTATAACATTATAATATCATGCATATTTTTACTTTTTAATTTAAAGAAGAAACCAATCCAATGTATAGTTGACATTTGAGGCTTAATACTATAGAAAAGCAATAACAGTTTTTCAGTTTGAGTGTTTTCAGCTTGGTTATTTTCATATAAAAATAAGGCATGCAGTTCCTTCAAACAGTGGCATAACGCTATTCAAAACATCATTTCATGCAAATTGTGATCATCGTAATTAATAATCGCAATTACAGTTTCAAGGGAATAATTGACAATTATGATTTTTGTCATAATCATACTGTACAATATAATGTTGTGATGCTTAAATTGACCTTTTTTTTCATTTATTTGGACAAAATAGTATAGAATTTTTTTTATTGTTCATGTGTCGGTTATTCACCATAAAAAGCTAATAATTATCAGCATACTGCCCAGAATTTATTATCGGTGCATCTATAATATTTTTTTACTGGAAAGACAAAAATACTGATTTTTTGCAACATTTATTGCAGATCATGTATTTCTATTTTATCATGTCCACCAAACTAATAGTAATTCTATAGAACTGGTTTGTGGAACAGTCAAAATGAAAGTGTATTTATTTTTTTATATTAATTCTCTTGATGTATTTTTTCATAAACTCTACAGGAAACAGAGAGGAGCCAACTCCACTGTGCTCTTGGTGAACATCTGTTTGTGTATGACCACCTACTACCTGCTCTTCATTTTTGGGATCAACAACCCGGTCCAGAGCTCAAAGGCATCTGTTTCAGAGCAGAACGTTATTCCTTCTTCAGATTTGCAGGAGAAAGTCGATCAGGGTCCTTGTACAGCAATCACGGCTCTGTTGCAGTACTTCCTGCTGGCCACGTTTGCCTGGAACATCCTGTATGCGGCTCATGTGTTTTTCCTCATTCGAAATGCCCTCAGCGGTCCACCTCGAGCTTTCCGCACCATCGCCATGACAGTCGGCTGGGGTACATTTAAACTCACTGATATTAAAAGTCATGACAGTTTGATTCTGTTTGCATACATAGTTTATATTTAATAGTAAAATTCTGACTGATACTGATTTCATGTTATTGTATGTTAATATTAAAATTCTATACTATTTAGTTAATATACTACTATAACAGTAAATAAACGATCATTTTAAATGCTATATGTGAATTTAGGCTTCACAACATTATAAAGTACAGTATGGAAATGGATATTCTTTTTGAGATTAGCTGAAGATGACATTTAACTGTTATTAATTTATTGTTATTATTAAAGATTAACTTTTAAGTGAGCAAAAGTAGCCTAATCTCAAGATATATAATGAGAAAGGAGCATGAGGGTAATCATATCATTTATAACAATCATTCTGAAAAATCACATTCATATATAATATGTCTAGGTCTGCCTGCTGTTATTGTCGGCATCTCGCTGTCCACCACCTACAGCTTTAGGAATCCTTTAGGTTATCGACAAGAGGAGTTGTAAGTGAAAAATCGCTTCTATCGCTTTACCCACCTTATATTTCACCGCGGAAGTAAGCTATTTCCTGTGAATGTGCAAGACTTCCACTTCTTTAGCCACTAGAGTTAAATAACTAGAAGAATAACATTCAGTAAATGGGAAAAACTCTTCCCAGATAGCACACGTACATCTGCAAGATGTCTGTTAAAGATCTTTAAAGGGGTCATATGATGCGATTTCAATTTTTCCTTTCTCTTTGGAGTGTTACAAGCTGTTGGTGCATAAAGAAGATCTGTAAA
>NW_015656599.1:1277196-1301196 GCF_001515625.1 Sinocyclocheilus rhinocerous
GTCGATCGCCGGATCGGCTTTCACCGTGGACGAAGCGGAGTCCAGCCCGGGGTCGTCACATGTGGTTGTCGCAAGCCCGCCGGCAGAACAGTTCAACCCAAATATTCAGACGTGTGCCGCGCATTTTATGGAGGATGAGGACTGTTTCCTGAACCAGTAGCCTACACTGCGTCTGTGGCACAAAGGCTGTTTCTATAAAGTTGGGCAGTTCCAACTTTGCAAGGACAGTCTGGCGCTTCTGACTCACAGCCTGTAAGTACATTTTTTATAATTAAATAATTTGCCACTGATGATTCAAACGCGAGTTTTGAGCAGTGTAGAATCATAAACATCTTAAAGACATTTTCTAAACGTCTATATGACATCTGATAGGAAACGTCCTATAGATGTATTGCAGATGAGCAAACACTCTAAAAAATACATCTTGCAGATATAAATTGAGATAGACGTCTGTACGTGATGTACGTGTGCTATCAGGGTTTACACTGCAAACCTACAAACCATAGTGTTTATGATTACAAAAATAAATTAAAATAATATGATTGCACATCAGTTTAAAACATCAAGCAGCATAATGGACTGTTTTTGTACTTTTACACGAACAGTTTTAGACACCGGAAGCTCACATTAAGGTTACAAATGTGGTTATCCCACAAAAAAAATATAGCGTTTTATTTGTAGTATTAGGTGCAAACAAAATATTTTTAATGTAGAACATTACTTACGCATTCCCCAGTATTTCTCGTTCTTTATTTCTCTTGTTGTTGTAGCTGTTGGCTGGCGTCTCTGGACAAGGCGGGAAGGTTTGATCCGAAGCGGCCGATGTTGTGGGGTTTCTTGCTCCCTCTAGCGGTCATGTTGTGTTTTAACACATCTCTGCTGGTCTACTTCTCTCAAACCATCTGCTGTGCGAATCCCAACCTCAAGAGGTACGTAACTGATCCGTGACCGAATGGTCCATGTTTAAAACAAAGTTCAAGGTTAATGTAAACTTAATTGATGCTGTTAATAACATTCCTTTACTACAATATAATCAGTTTTGGTTTGAAAATAGTGCAAATTCTTTCATGTGACCAGTATCTGAGCTGTAATTCTCAAGAGTGGCAACATTTGCAGTTCTGTAGGCCTAATAGTTAATATTTTCTGTATTATTTTAATGTTCATTCTGGTTCTTTAGCTCACGAGGGACTCCTATGAAGAAGAAGATTTTGAGTAGTTTCTCTCTGGCTGTGGTGCTCGGTTTGTCCTGGATCGTTGGTTACTTTGTGCTCATCACTCATGACAAAACACTTTACATCATTCTCAGTGTGGTCTTCTGTCTCTGCAACACGACACAGGTGCGTTAATACACTATACTACTTATTATTATTTTTGATAAACTGACACTAGGACGGTATTTCATGTTCAGAAAAGATTTTTGTTAGATTTATTCAAGCTGATGTTTTAAGATATTATGTATATCTCTGTCTTGCATTGATTGGTGACTGACCACTACATTTTCTGTCCTTCAAAGGGTGTTCAGATTTTCATTTTATTCACACTGCAGTCTGTTCTAAGGGCAAGGACTCGATATAAACTGGATTCTAAGACTGAATCAAAGGGGGAGCTTTAAAAATAATGGACACAAAAAGAGGACAATATCATATACAACTCTTTTATTATTATATTTATTTTAATTTAAACTACTGTAATTTTTTGGTGATAGAAAACCATTTGTCTGGTGACATTTATTTTAATTCAATTTAATATCAAATGCATAGTCTCATACTGTACAAGTAAAGTTGTTGATTTTACAATGCAGACAGTCCTTTAACCATTACTTTAGTCTTTCATTTTTATTGGACTTGCTTCAGAACAAATTATGGATTTAAATGTACTTTGTAGTCATAAAAACATGATCTGGAAATGTATGTGGTTTGTTTGTTTTATTTATTCTTTATGGCTCTCAAGGTTCAGCAAATGTGAAACAACACATACTGTAACTATAGTTTAAAGTAATGTTTGTTATATATTAACACATTGTCATGGGTAGGTTCCACAACAGGCAAGTTGAAGATCCAATCTAATCTAAGATCTAACAGTATTTTTTAAAAGAAAACTAAAGTCTGCCACAATAAAGTCACAGGCGAACAACACAGGAGTAACAGGACAACCCCAACAATGACGTCAGCGCCACTGATTAATTGATTTATTAATAAAAAAAAATAAAAAAAAAACATCAATCAATCAATAAATAGATAAATAAATAAATAATAGGTTTGCGTTTTAATCATTGATTAATAGGTTTGCGCTGATTAATCATTGTTTAACACACATTAATCACAGCACATTAAATATGTTTATCAACATCAACAAGCCTCCGACAAAAATACCAGCATTACCTACCTAACACTAAAAAGTGCATACTGCTAAAAGTGCATACTACTCGTGGAGCGTTGTTAAAGTCACCGCTGAACCCTGTTTCACAGACGGCACTTTGATATCAGACAGCCAGTGATTTTTAAAATAAAAAAATCAGTTGGAGAGCTAGGTAAATATGACCTGGGGGGCGCCAATTGACTCGCCCTGCCATAAATAATTTATTGTAGCCTATTCTTTTTTATTACTATTTCTCGTAATCGCTGCGGTATGCTTCCTTAACACGTCAAATTTCAACGCAGCGGGCTCCGGTCAGAAGTCTGTGGGATTCCCTGCACGTTGAAAAATGAGGCCAAAGGGGTACCCAGTGCGTTAAAAAATGATGCCAAGGGATCCTGACCAAGTGTCCATATGTGACGAGTTGGGAGTGAGAACGTGTTGACCCCAAACATTGACAAGATGCTTAACAAGCCAGGTGTATAAAGTACCTGGACAGTAAAAAGGACAGTTCACCCAAAAATGAAAAACCTGTATCAGTACATCAGCACAACAATCATGTTGATGACCAAACAGTTGCTGGTATAGCCACTGAATTACATAGTGTTTTTTTTTCTTCCATATGGAAGGCAATGGCTACCAGCAACTGTTTGGTTATCAACATTCACCAAAATATCTTCTTTTGTGTTCAACAGAAGAAAGAAACCGACAAAAGCAGGAATAACGAATCCTAAACTCTAAAACAAAGAGCCATTTCAGCATAAAAAGGTTATTCAGGATGATACGGTAAATAAAAACTGTTACTGCATATAAAGAAACATTTTTTTAGAGTGTAGTGAACCAGGAACAAGGAACTCAGAACAAGATGAAAATTATCTCAAGATAAAAGACCATGAACACAGATGACTGCTGTAAATCTTGAATTGCAGCTGTAAACTAAACATCATAAAAAAAAAACATCCAAGATATGCAGGGGTTGGACAAAATAATGTGAACACATGGGAAATAAGCAGTAGTTTATTATTAAGGTGTTTTACCACTTTTTACCGCATTTGCCTTTAGTACAGATTTCAACCTTCTTAATTAATTAATAGATTAATACAACTTCTGAATAGTTTCCACTTGAATGTTGTCTATACAATAAAAGCATCTGCCAGTTGCTTTAGCAAAATTCTCTGTAAAACTGTCCTCAGTGGTTTGATAATATTAAAGCTAGGTGATTTGTCTGGCCAGGGCAGATGTTGAGTTTCATCTTGGTGCTCCAATTGTCCAGGTTTTATGATCACGACACCTTTTCTGCATTTTAGCACTGTGATTCAAGTTTTAGCAGTTGCAGATCTTATATGGATGTTGTCTTTGTTAGGTTCTCTGTGGTCAGTTTTTGTGGAAGCATTATCTTTAAGGCGGATATTGAGGTTTTTCTGTCACTTTACTGCAGTAGTTCTTTGTTGGTTGGACTTACTCCTTCTTAGTGTTCAGTGGTCCCTTTCATTCACTTTCAGTTTTTAGACACTTTTCTTTTCTGCAGATGAAGTCTTGTCATGCTTTGTCATAATGTTCTTAAAACACCAAACAATTGGACTGTTAAGGTTACAGGTAAAAAAAAAAAAAAAAAAAATTATAAAAATGCAACGTTTTTAAAGTGCTCTATTTTCGCACACTAATTTTGTACTTAATATACTAAAATTATTCTTTAGTACTTCTTAAGATAATCTTAAGAACATCTAAGTGTACTCAACTGAGCAAAATTCTCTGTAAAACTGTCCTCAGTGGTTTGATAATATTAAAGCTAGGTGATTTGTCTGGCCAGGGCAGATGTTGAGTTTCATCTTGGTGCTCCAATTGTCCAGGTTTTATGATCACGACACCTTTTCTGCATTTTAGCACTGTGATTCAAGTTTTAGCAGTTGCAGATCTTATATGGATGTTGTCTTTGTTAGGTTCTCTGTGGTCAGTTTTTGTGGAAGCATTATCTTTAAGGCGGATATTGAGGTTTTTCTGTCACTTTACTGCAGTAGTTCTTTGTTGGTTGGACTTACTCCTTCTTAGTGTTCAGTGGTCCCTTTCATTCACTTTCAGTTTTTAGACACTTTTCTTTTCTGCAGATGAAGTCTTGTCATGCTTTGTCATAATGTTCTTAAAACACCAAACAATTGGACTGTTAAGGTTACAGGTAAAAAAAAAAAAAAAATATATATATATAATAGCAACGTTTTATTTCACTGTATCCTGCAAAATTGTATTAATCCCATTACAATGGGTGTCACATTATTTTTTCTAGCCTCTGTATGTGCTGTGTGAATAACACAGAGTAATATGCAATATACTATTATTGTGCAGTGCTGTTATCTTTTTAGTTTCTCATTAACATTAGTTTGATTGTAAATGGATGGCTGTTTTCTGATGTACTGATGGACGTCCCACTCTAGCAATGATCCAGCCCTGCCTCTGCTTTATAAACCAGACAGGAACAAGAGTTAGTTTTATAAATGTCATATCCAATACGTGTGAAATGGACTGCTCTCTGCTGCTCTTAATCTTTACCTCAGGTAAGGTGTAAAATTTTGGTGTAGGATTCATTTTGATTTTGTGATCATTTTGATTATTTTTCACTCAGAAACCGCTAGTAACTTTCTCAAATAGTTACAAAGAAACTGAAATAAACTTGGAGTAGAAGTAGAAAATGGTATTTTCTTAAAAAATGCTTTCCAAGAATAAAGCAACATGTGAATAAAGTTTGAGTATATTAATGATAATTAATAATCAGGTTATTTTAAACAATAATTTGTCATTATTATTATGTAAAAATGGTCAGGTTATTGTTTACTACTACGCACAACAGTACCACAAGATTCTTCCTGTGTTTTGTTTCTCTCTTTACCATACCATTGCATTTACTAACTGCCATATAAACATAATATGGAAAAAAAAACTTTTTTAAAAAAATCTTTGTAAAATATCAATAAACATTTATTTAACCATACGTAAGTTTCTTACTGAAGGTAGTTTTTGATCTCAGTTTTTAGTGGTTATTGAAAATGAGACAAATTTGCTATTATTTTAATCTTCAATATGTCATTTAACAGTTGAGATATTTCTTTAATGCTTTTTAAACTAGCAGAAGTCATAAACTGGGTTTAAGTACCAGCACAATGAAGAATGTCATTATTGTATATTAAAAAGTTAATTATTGTACTGACAAAACATTTGAGGTGTTTTTTTTTTGTTTGTTTGTTTTGGATTAGATCAAATAGCATTTTAAGCTGTTATATGGGCCTCGTACAACACAATGTCATATTTTCTTTCCATTCTTTATGGGAAAAAGTATATACTGTATTCATGAAATAAAACCACATATTTGTACTATACGTGTGAAATTAATGTGGAAAAAAGAAATACTCTGAACACAGAAGTGGATTTACACAAACTGAGAAAGTCAAAAAGTAATAAATAATATGTTCAATTTATATAGCACCTTTCCCAAGCTCAAGGACTCTCTACAAGGTACACCAAAGCAGCAAATATTGATTACAAAGAAACAATTTCATTGGACATTTGCCCAATTCAGTTACAAATAATGCAGTTGCATATAACACAGATTATGTAGTAAAGACAGAAATAGAAAACAAAACAGACAAATACACAATGTAAATTAGTGATAGTGTTGATTAAGCAAATACGTTTTAAGCTTTGATTTGAATTCACTGAAAGAGGTGACTGGAATTCACTTCCCCTGGCACTCAGAACAAAGTTTGGGTGCAGTAACAGAGAAGGACCTGCCGCCCATTGAAGATAGGTGGAACCTAGGTACACAAAGAAGTTCAGAATTAGAAGACCGGAGTGCGCGAGAAGGTATATAAGAAGAAAGAAGGTCGGAAAGATAGGAGGGAGCAAGACCATTGAGTGCCTTAAAGGTGAGCAGAAGAATTTTGTATTGCACACGAATAGATACAGGCAATCAGTGAAGATTAAATAGAATAGGGGTTATGTGAGCAGATTTTTTTGTGGAAGTTAATAATCGGGCAGCAGAATTTTGAATGTACTGCAGACGAACGATGGAGTGAGCTGGTAAGCCAGAGAAAAGAGCGTTACAATAGTCAAGGCGAGTGGTAATAAATGCATGCACTAATGATTCTGCATCTTTTCTACTAAGGAAAGGAAGAAGTTGCGCAATTCGACGTAGTTGAAAAAAAGCAGTTTTGGAGAGTTTGCTAATGTGGTCATCCAAGGTCAGTGATGGGTCTAGAATGATACCTAAGTTTCTAACAGTAGCCGATGGAAAAATAGAAATAGCGTCAAGGTCAAAGCTAGAAACATCAATTTTATTTTTTATTAGAGATGGGGGACCAATTATTAAAATTTCTGTTTTACTCAAGTTCAGACTAAGAAAATTTGAATGTAGCCAATCCTTTAACTCACTGACACATGAAGATAAGGATGCCATCGAATGGGTAGAATCTGGTTGACAAGCAGTATATCTGGATGTCATCGGCATAACAGTGGTAGTAAAACCATGACGACGAATTATTTGGCCAAGAGGCTGAATGTAGAGGATGAATAATAATGGTCCGAGAACTGAGCCCTGGGGAACACACCCTGTTTGAGCAAAACAGTGGGAGATTTGGAATTGTGCAGTGAGAAGAAGTATTGCCTATCTGTGAGATATGAGGAGAACCAGGATAATGCAGAACCTGAGATGCCAACCTCTGCAAGGCGAGATAATAATATCTTATGATAAACAGTATCAAAAGCTGAGCTGAGGTCAAGTAATAAAAGAATTGATAAACTGCCTGAATCTCCAGAAAGTAATAGATCTTTGACAACCTTTACTAGAGAAATTTCCTTACTGAGCCGTGAGCGAAAACCAGACTGAAAAATATCAAAGAGATTGTTGCGAGCTAGAAATGACTGCAGCTGAGAGGCAACAGTCTTTTCCATGATTTTAGATATCACAGTAGACGATGGCTGATGAATACTGAAAGTCCTTCTAGACGAGCGATGTAAATAACGCGGGCGACGAATGATAGCAAGTGTACAGCAGTGTTCGTACGTCGCGGAGTCGAGATGCAGGTGCCCATTTAGAGCCTTTAGCTCACAGGGCGTATATCCAATTTCCATGTTGGGGTTAGATCCAATAGTGACCAAAAAAAGAATAATGAGCCTTTGAGCTATTGACGTGTTGGCAATTGCCATAGGAACGCCAGCCATCAGCAAAACCACTTTAGCCAGAACCACAATCATCGCAGCATCTACAAAAGTTCACTGAGAGGAAGGCTACCCGACCAGACAGTAAGCCAGTAGACCAACTGACAAGAAGAGTGTTAACTTACCTGACAGTCAGTCCAATAGATGGAGGATCGAAGAGGTAGATGGCTCGCCAAAAAGTTCCTGGCGGCAACAAAACATGCCACGTTGAAGCAAGGTAGTAAAAAACAGAACACAGAGTAGTATCCAAGAAACCAGAGGGATTCACAGCAGATCCAACAATAGTCCGAACAGTAATCCAGTAGTCCAAAACGAAAGTAGTAGTCCAAGACGGTAGTCCAAAAACGAAAAAGAACCAGACAAAACGCAAACACAGACAAAACAAACAAACAGCCCAACGTGGAGCGGCAGCCAGCCGCGCACAGCGTACCCACAACCGGAAGTGTGCACCTGCCATTTTTCTTTTGCCAAAAAGTGTTGTGCTCTGCTCTCCACTACTAATTTGACTACATAATGCACAATACTAAACAATATAAACAAATAAAAACAAATTGCACAAAGGAGACTGTGCAATATATGTGTGTATACAGTGCAAATATGTAAATATGCACAGTTACTATCTAGAATGTATATGTTTAGTATGAATGAAATTTAGACCGCTCTCTCCCGCGGCCTCATGATGGATAGTAAAGTGTCCATCGAATGCACACTTCAGAATCCCAGTGGAAGTTATAGATCATCCGAGTACTTTTTGCCTACTGTTTTTTTTTTTTTTTTTTTTTACTATGAATTTGGGCATACTACTCTTTAGGCATACTTTTTTTTTTTGCATTCAATATTGTAGGGGAGTATTCGATTTCAGACACAGTCATACACCCGGCGCAATGCAATTGTTTTTTGCTAGTTTCAGCCCGACACAGTTGCCATTTTCACGTCCTGCGCCACATTGTTTAAATAGCAAATGCATTTTTCAAATGCATACGTCAACCTATGACCTCCGGGGTAAGACATATGATGTTTGTACTGATGTTTGTACATGACCAAGGAAGACAGGAGATAAATGAAGTCCTGAGGAATGTTTTTGTGCTTTTATGGTCCGTTCCCACATCCGGGGTTTTTCCCCATCTGGGGTCCGCATGCTCAGGTGTCCGGTTGCTCAGGTGTCCGGTTGCTGTCTGTTATGCTCTCCCTCTCTCTCTCTCTATGGGAGATGTGAGAAAGATATTGGTTTTAAGGTCAATAAAAGAATAAGTAGACAATTCTAACAGATCATGAGAACATATCACAATATGTGTGCACACACATATAATATGTTGGTTGTATAAAATAATTTAAATAAAATATATGATATGACCAATAATGAAATTGGGGATAAAACAATAAATAAAGAAATAAAATTCCTCTTACATTTTTCCATGTATGCCCAAAACACACCCATTACTCATTAAGAGAATAGGGACAATCCTTTTAGACCATGCGCCGGGCGCACCGACCATTTTTCCCATCCTTAAACTAGCAAAAGGAGATTCAGACACGCCCTAAGCACAATTGCGCCGTGAGCTTTAGACCATGCACTTAGATTGCTAAAATAAGGCCCTGACTCTTCCTGTCTAAATCACCTTTCTATCCACTATCTCTGACATTTGCATAGGATTGTTGCATTTTGCCCCCTAGAGGCAGTTACACAGAACTTTCAAATTACTCTACAAACATTCGTGCTATGCCGCAACCTGGTCTGGTTTAACCTTCTGATGCTGTGTTGTAATTTTTGACTGGAAAATGTTTTGGTTTTTTTTTTAGATTTTTTTTTACTTCTTCGGAATGGTACGAAACTTGGTAAAGGTTTTGGCACCTGCTATGTGATCAAACAAACAAAAAAACCCTTCAAAAAACATGGACATGATTCAAAAAGGTAAATGGTCCTGAAACAAAAGTCACACTTGTACTTGTTCGCAGTCAAAAATGAGCATATTGGAAATTAATGAGAAGCAAATTTCATCTAATGGAAATGTTTGGTGCAGCACCTAAACAAAATCTCTCTTTCCCCCCCCCCCTTTTTTTTGAGATATCAACCTCAAATTTGGAACACAGCTTAAGTTGGAAACACAACTAAAGTTTAAGTTGGAAATTTCATTTTCAGGTCTATGCTCTAAAAGTGGTTAACAGGTAATACATAGATCATAACTATTCCATAAATATAATATAGTGCCATAAAATCCCCTAAAAATACAAAACAAAAAAACAAAAAAACAATATCAAACTAAAATATAGTACATTCATTTAATTGAAATAAAACAGTTCGGTCACTTTTGACTACCATGCGAACAGCACCAGAGTGTTAAACTATAAAAGAGTACTCAGCTGAGAGATAAGCTGATATATGTGTGTTAAAAAGTAAATAAATAACACAGCGCATGAGAACAGTTCCAGTCTCTTTTTATTGGAGCTGCATCAGATAAGGCAAATGATTCATGTGCCTAAGAAGTCTCCTTAGCTGTTATAAATTCACTGTAAACATCTTGGGGCTTATTGCTTTATTAAAATCACTCACTGATGAAAAATGGCAAAATCACTCACTGATGAAAAATGGCAAAAACATCATTCAAATTTGAAAAATAATTAGTTTTCTTGTCCCTAATAATGAATATTATGCAAAGGAAGCTCTTTTAGTATGATCTGCATCCGTATTTAACTGCTCATTCCATCATATAATCAACAATAACTATCAACCTATGAAACAAACTCACTGAGACTAATGACACTTTCTTTTCCATGCATTATTTTATTATATCCATTATGTGTTTACAGACAAAACATATAAAACAGTGAAATTGTGCCATATATTCTCTGACTTGTTTTGCAGGCACTTCAGACAGTGACATGAGCTCCTCTGACAGAACCTTCACTCTTATTGGTTGTTGCTCTCAAAAGTTGCTCAGCATTTGCAAAAAGTTAATCATATGTCGCCTACATCCTGTCGCCAATTACTGTTGCTCATAACGATAGAAATCGCCAGCTCTCCACTGAAATTAATCAATGGATCATGTCGCTGCATGTTGTTGGCGGTGTGAACGGGGCTTTAGTCAGACTGGGTTTTTCTGTCTAAGCAGTCAGTTCTTGGCTGAAATATAAGTTGGCAAGCTGGCCCAGATTTAGCGAGACTAAAGGTCGGTTTGATACTTTTGTCTGATGTTTTGTCTCTGTAAACAGCTGTTTTTGAGAAGACTTGGTGTCTAAATACTTCAGAGAGCACCACCGACACATCCAACTACAGCACCAGTACAACATTCAGCACCCTGTACACAACAGTGACTGTGCCGAGTCTGGTGTGTGAAAACAAGGGTATCTTACAAGACGGGATCTGCATCTGCCCAGATGATTGGACTGGAACTACCTGCAACATTCGTAAAACCCATTGAAAATATTGCATGATATGCAGACTGAATAATCTTGTAAAAGGTTTTGAGGTTACTAACAGTCTTGTTTTTTTTTTACAGAAAATTTCTGCCCTGAACAAAAACCCACACCAACTAGCAAATTCACCTTTCCAAAAACTGTCCTAGGCCAGTTTGCTTCCTCCGTAGAGAGATGTCCACCAGAAACAACAAATGGTACGTGTCTCTCTACTAACTTCCTTTTTTATCACAGTATGCAATAATATATATATATATATATAATTTTTTTTATCAATTTTTTTCAGCTGGCATGCACCAGGCATCAGCCCTCTGTAATATAACTACTCACTTATTTGATCCTCCAAACATTCTCAATTGTAGTTTGACCCTGGATGCCATTAATGCATGGGTATGTAATCTATGCCTAATGATTGTAATATATAGTCATTCAGCCTGATTTTTTCATAACTTATTTTATTTTATTTTTTTTTTTTTAAATCAAGGTTTCTGGAGCTACTCCTGAACAAAAACTGAACTTAGCCTCCAGCACCCAGATCCTCACATCCATACCAGAACGGCTAACACCCCACAACATCACAAATGCAGCTCAAATAACCAACATCCTGCTTTCTGACCAACAAACTGCACACACTACGGTACTTAATAAGCCTTAAGCAGATATTAACATTTAAAGTTACTTCATTATTTTAAAGATACAACATGTAAAGATATCATAATTTTAATAATTTTTCCCATTTTCTTTTTTCTTTTTGCAATCTATAGAAAAGTAACTGTAATCTGATTACAGGCATTTTAAAATATAATAATATAGCTGCAAGCAGCGATTATCGGGGTTCACGCATTTTAAGGTCTTTAAAGGGGACATAACACACAGTTTCTGCCAATCTCATGTTAATCTTGAGTACCTATAGAGTAGCACTGCATTCTTCATATCTCCGAAGAGTCTTTAGTATCAGATTCTTAAAAGACAGATACAGCTTTACGCTTCTCTGAAAACAGTTGAGCTCCTGGTGAAGGAAGTACAACCTTTGAGAGGGGTCAGTAGAGGTGCAGTTGTTGGTGTACAGGGAGAAGAGCAGTGGGGAGAGCACACATCCCTGAGGGGCGCCAGTGCTGATGGTGCGGCTGTTTGACATGAATTTCCCCAGTTTCACGAGCTGCTGCCTATCTGTCAGAAAGCTGGTGATCCACTGACAGATAGAGCTAGGAACAGAGAGATCTGGAGGCATGTTGGGATGATGGTGTTGAAGGCCAAACTGAAGTCCACAAACAGGATCCTCACATAAGTGCCCGGTTTGTCCAGATGCTGCAGGATGAAGTGCAGTCCATGTTCACCGCATTTTCCACAGACCTTTTTGCTCGATAAGCAAACTGCAGGGGGTTCAGTGATGTCCTTCAGACAAGCTAACAGAGGGGAGTTGATGGAGGTGTTAATGTGGTCCTATTATGCTCTTTTACAAAGTCTTGATTTTGTTTTGGGGTGTACTAGAACAGGCTCTCATACTAGGTTGTTCGAAAAACACATTATTTTTCACATATTTTACATTATTACAACACCTCTCTCCTCAGTCTCCTTTTGAAGTGGACTTTGAGCTTTGTAACTTTGCAGATCTTTTTTATGCTCAAACAACAACATTACAGACTAACTAAAGTTGAAAAAGTGAAAAAGCATAATAGGACCCCTTTAATGATTGTGTAGAGAGATGGTCAGAATGGTTGTGCATGGTGTAAGACCAGGACTTTCAAATCAGCAGCCGTCCTAGAGGCAAAATTGTTTAGAATGAGGAGATATATCATATGATATGAAGATCAAGTATATGTGTGCAACATTTCAGGGCATTTGCATCAAAAATACAGTGTTTGCAGCTTTTTGACAGTTATAGAGCCACCGATGGGATGATCTCCATAAAAGTTTGCATGCTTCTTTGCAATGGCACGTCGCACACACTCAGCTGATTTCGTGAAGGTCTAGGCCAAATTGGGCCCGAAAAAGTTATTTTTCAGCCCTATAATGTGATTTGCCATAGAAATACAGTGTTTGCAGCTTTTTGACGGTTAGTGGGCCACCGATGGTCCGATCTCCATAAAAGTTTGCATGCTTCTTTGCAATGTCACGTTGCATGCGCTCAGCTGATTTTGTAAAGTTATGAGTTTTTGTTTAGGAACAATATGCTTTTGGGCACACTTGGCCACATCCGTTTTCAAAGGACCCAGTTATAGCTGTCCAAAAAACCTAGGACTAGTTTGCAAAAGTATTTTTTAATCTTAAATAATTAACAAACGATTTGATTGACAGCAGTGGTTCTTGATTCAAAGTTGTTCAGAATAAGGAGATCTATCATATGATATGAATATTGTGTGTATGTGTGAAAAGTCGTGCAATATACAATCGTTTACACACTTGAAAAATGCAATATCGCCACCTAGTGGCTGATTTCTTTCAAAATTCTCACAGACAGACGGCGGCGGCTGTTTTTTGAGATTCAAAAGTGCCTTGGCACTTTGGACACAGACACTGCATGTGAATTTTCAAGTCAATCGAACTAACGGATGTGTAGTTATAGCCGTTTTTAGGTTTTTGTCCTGTTATAGCGCCACACAGTGGCCAGACTCCACAATTTTTTCTCATGTGACCTGAGATTGAGGTCTTAGTAGGTTTTTAAAAAAAAAATCCAAAATATCCGAAAATTTTGCCAGAATTTCAATGATATAAGACACTTGAGTCTGTGACAAGCAGTTTAGGAGTCATGAGCGATTTTGTACTTTTGATCACTGTAGCGCCCCTGTCAGGCCGATTGGGGCAAGCCTTTGTGACGTTGCAGACGGGGTGGGTACCTCCATTTTTAAATGTAAATGATTAGTCTAAAAAATATAGCAAGTCATTATTTACTTATGTCTTTTTCATTCTCTCGTCACTCCGTTTGCACAACTTGTATATCTGATTGTTTTTTAGGGAAGTCGTGGCCTAATGGATAGAGAGTCGGACTCGTAACCTAAGGGTTGCGGGTTCGAGTCTCGTACCGGCTTTTCATAATTTGCATGTTGTCATTTCCATATGTAGTGTAAACATTGCATGTCAGTGTCAATTTGTTTAAACTTCACATGAAATAGACAGATATACTAATTTGACTAATCCAGGTACAGCACAGAACACTATACATAATGACATGTAATACTGAATACCATCCACAATTGTCTTGAGAAACATTTTCTTCTTCGTTGTGCAGGATATTGCCGTATCAGCAGTCGCTACAATCAGTCAGCTCCTGAGCGCAAGTCATGAGATGTACTCTTCTGTTGACCATACTGCAATTTCTGAGTAACAAAACATTTCACACTCGCTGATTTGCCACTGACAGTACCATCTAATAGTATATGCAAAATTCATAAGCACTCTATTTTTGTCTGACTTCAGATTGTGTTTGTTCAGACTAACACAGACTCTACAGAAACTCTCTCTGCGTGAGAATCCAAATCCATTGTTGGTGCAACCGAAAATGGCAGTGCAGTCGCTGAAGGGACAAACGCCAATCCGAAAAGTGCAATTAACCTCTTTTAAAGGCAAGTGTTTGAAGTTTGTACAAAAATAATAAGCAGCAAAACCATTTCAGCGTTGATAATAATGAGAAATGTTTCTTGAGGAGCAAATCAGCATTTTAGAATGATTTCTGAAGGATCATGTGACACTGAAGACTGGCGTAACAATGCTGAAAATTCAGCCTTTTCATCACAGGAATAAATTACTATTTAAAATATATTAGAATTTTAAATTGTTATAACGTTTCACAATATTACTATTTTACTGTATTTATGATCAAATAATGCAGACTTGGTGAGCATAAGAGATGACTTTGTAATTGTTCCAAACTTTTGATCGATAGTGTACTGTATATACTGTAGGAGTAAAGCTATTATAAATATCCTTTTAGCATATTAGCGTGCTTCTAAAAGACATACTTATCTTAATATTTCCAGGGCTGAATGATACCTTTTTACCTGACAGAATTATACTGCATATAACAGAGGCTGAGTTTTCCAAACATATAGTTGACCTTCAAATGAATGTCACATTCAGTGAAGGTAAAGCTGGATTCAGACTCTACTCTACAACTTTCCTTTTCCTTTTCTTGTATTTTGTAATTCTTCCACATGAAATGATCTGTTGAGAGTGATATTTTAATAGTAACTATCTCACTTTTTCTGTAGATTTTGATAAAGATATTGGGTTTGTCCTCTATGATAATGATCAGTTCTTCCAGTCAAAAAGCTTTCAACCTTCTCTGGATACCAAGAGAAGAGTGATATCTGCTAATCTTCAAGAAAATTCTGGAATTGATCAGGTTCAGTTTGCAGTCACACCATCGGTGAGCAGCTAGTCCAACATCACACTTCTTGCTTTTCAGCACGGTTGTAATTAAATTAGAAAGTATGCAATACCATCCCATTTCACTTAAATTTTCAGGCCATACTGCTGGTAGGAAGCCATTTTCTACACTCTTTAAAATAAAGGTTACATTTCAGGAACCATTTTTGGTTTCCCAAAGAACCTTTCAGTGAACAGTTCTTAAAGAACCACCTTTTTCCACTATAAATAAACTTTTGTGGAATGGAAAGGTTCCACTGATGTTAAAAATTCTTCATGGAACCATCAATGCCAATAAAGAACTTTTAATTTTAAAGGGGTCACGAAATGGAGAATCAAAATATTCTTGATATTTACATATATACAAGGTTACAATACTGCAAGTTTCACAACTCAAAACTAGCTCCCCAGTTTAAAATATTAATATTTATTTTCTACCCTTCTGAAATGCCCAGATTTGACACCTCTTAACATGCATCATCGCCGTATGTAATCAAGTATCCATGTTCATAACAGCTCATGTTTGTTCATTAATCATAACAGCGATGTGCTGTTAGATAAAGATGTTGAGTAAGACTCTCAAAATCAGATGTTGTTCTGTCAGTGGACGGAAAGAAACTCCAAAAACTTTGCATAGCCTTCCTAAAGATCTGAGCCTTAGAAATGCATTGCTGAAATGGCATTAGAAATACATTGCTTCAAAAATCCTAAAAGTTTCTTTATTTTAATGTTTAAATTAGACTTTGAATAACAGATTTACAGTGTGACTCTACTGAACAGCAGTTAAACCATTCAGTTTAATCACCACTGTTAATGCGCTGCTTTCATTGACAAACACACACACACCCAGAGAGAGAGAGAGAGAACGTCTCGGGTTACACATGTCGTCAAGACGCTGCGTCCTCTAGCAGACACTTTAGGTACTGCCGCCAGCAAGACTGGTGTTTGAAGCACGTGTGAAACAACTCCAATCCCATTGGCTCACGTAGCCTGTGATGTCACAATCGGGCCCCCGTAAGTATAAGTGGGCACTTGCCGAACACGTCACCAACTTGGTTTTCTGAAGGAGATGTGGAAATAGGCAAGCCCTAGGCATGGCAAGGGGACGCAGAGTCTCGTTCCCTCTCGGGGAACCATGGTTACATGTGTAACCCGAGACGTTCCCCTTCTAGGGAACTCGTGCTGCATCTTCTAGCGGACACTTTGGGGAACAGAATGCCCACTCAGCCATGCCGTGGCACATGCCTGTCCACCTGGTGAGAAAGCACTAAGGGATGCTACAGACATACACCAAAGGGGGCAAGCCACTGATGCCTGGGCCCACTAACATAACTCGGAAAAATGGGGAACCAAGCTAATCAGGTGGGACATCCCATTAACCAAGCTAAGAACACAGCTATCCTCAGAAGGCTATGTTAGAATGAGCCAGAGTGCCTCAAGCCCGATGTAAGCAGCGTCTCTTTGCGCTCACCTGCCTCTGCACCCAACTCCTAGAGAAAGGAGGGGCACGAGTGACTTGATATGATCCTCAGATCAAGATGGACCAGTCCCCTCAGAGGTTTTAGAGGAAGACTTGGGTTGGCAGGGAATGAACTTCCTGTAAGGCAGCGGACCATGCCTTCGCCTCCCTGAACTTCTCCACCAGTGCCTCAGCGAAGGAGCCAAAATGCCCGGAAGGCAACAGCGGAGTATCAGGAAGAAAGGCTTTCACCTCTCTCCCGATATATCCGCGGGATTTAACCACACATGCCCCTCTGAAGCCAATATTGCTTAGTGGTGCGAAGAGCAAAGTCTGTGGTGCAGCGCAGTTCCTCAGCTGCCTCAGGGGACAAACGCTTGCCCTCATCTAGGTCTCTGAGTAAGTCAGCTTGGTAAGATTGTAATACAGTCATTGTGTGCAAGGCTCCACCAGCTTGACCTGCCATCACATACACCCTGCCATCCAGATGCGCCCTGAAGTGGTCTGGATGGCAGGGAAGGAGTCTTTAAAGAAGACGACTAACGCTGGGAGAGAATGCTCCGCATCTGCCTTTCACGTGAACAGACTAATTCAAGCCTCTTAGTGGCGGCACCATTACTCCCAGCATTTCCCCATATGCGGGGCTGGAATTAAGTTGGCAGGATTCAGTGCTCACACTATCATCGCCATCGTCAACCACATCCACGCCTTGACTCTCACTAGATGAACGCAATATAGCGCTATCCGCGGGATCCAATAACCCAAGAGAAAGAGCGTCTGGATCCCGCCAAGTGCTCGAGCCTGCAGTGGAAACTTTCAAAAGGTTCATACCCTTCTCAAACTTTTCTGCAAGCTCAACCTGCGAACCCCGCGATCTGAGCCTTCGCCGTGCCTCGGCAACAGTGGCACCCAAACCACGAGATGCAGACGCTTGTCCCACATCCCTCGAGAAGAGGGACAAACACAAACTGAGCTTTCTCATTGGAAATTCTCACAACGTGCGTATTCAGAGCCCTCAAGCACCGAACACGCGTGCTCCTCACCAAGACACATAATGCAGAGATCGAGTGTGTCCTCGGGTATCAGAAACCTCGGACATGGAGGAACACACTTTCTAAAATGCTCACTTGCCTTGGCTTCTCCATAACGCCTTCACACGCACTGTCAAACAAATGATTCCTGAAGACAACAAAAGTTGATGATTTGTTCGGTAGGTGCCCTCTTATACTTCCGGGCACCCGCCTGTGACATCACGGGCTACATGAGGACCCCTGAGTTAGCCAATCACAGCAGTCTAGTTCACATTTCTTTCATGTTTTTTTTTTCTTCCCGTGAGAATGGAAAATGATCATTTTAACAAATATTGAACCTTTTTTGGTGAAGCAAAACTAACTTTATAAACTAACCTTGAGAAACATTATAAAAATCTGAAACTGCATTCCATGACCCCTTTAAGAGTGTATTGAACTATACTGTGATGTTCCTCATTATCAAATACATCGACACAGGTCCGTACAAGTACGGTGTTGAAAAATGAATACATTGTTGAACTTTCAGGCCGATTCGACAATGTCCCTCAATGACTTTGCCTGCGTGTTTTGGAGTTACGATAAACAGGACTGGATCACTGATGGTTGCACCAAAACTGAGAGTTCCTCGGGACATGCAGTTTGCAGCTGTAAAAAACAAAAAAATGCTAACTTTGCTATTCTGATGGTAAGATGTATTTACATCAAGATGTAAATACCATTTATATTTGAGTTAAATGGATCAGTAGAGTCTATGATGCTGTGAAGTCATTTCCACTAGAATCTAATGCAGGTGTCATTTTCTGCAGGCATTTGATATCAACTATCAGTATTCTGAAGCCTTGCATTGGATTAGCATCACCGGCTGTGCTCTGTCTGTGGTGGGACTGTCTGTCACAGCATTGTACCAAATCATAACCAGGTAAAAGTTTACACTGTTAAGCGTACAGCTTTTTGCTGTGGTGAAGCAGTTTTTTCATATTCATACACATGCCACAGGAAGTCAAGAGGAGGCAGCCCTACTCTGCTAGTGGTGAACATCTGCTTGAGCATGACGGTTTTCTACCTTCTCTTCATCTTTGGCATAAACAACCCAATCCAACATGTGAATGTAGCAAAGGTGTCTGGCGAGAATATAGTTCCTGAGTCTGATCACCACAAGTACTCAGATCAGGGACCCTGTACGGTGTTTACAGCTCTGCTTCAGTACTTCCTGTTGGCTACGTTCACTTGGAACACTCTGTACGGCATTAATGTGTTCCTGCTCTTCAGAAACTCAGTGTCTGGAACACCTTCATGGTTTCCACAGGTCGCCATGGCTGTTGGATGGGGTAGGAGATATTGAACGTGCACAAAACACTAATGTGTTATTTAATTTATGACTAACTTCTTAGTAAAGGTGTTCAAATAGGCTACAGTATGGGTTAAAATAATATATGGTATTAAATGGTATAAATATTCACATTTGTATTGCTGTTATGCCAGTGTTGTGTGTGGTCCGATACAGTGCAAGTGTGGTCCGATTCATGAGCAAATGACTCTTATGAGCCGGTTCTTTCAAAGGATCGTTCGAAAAAACCTCACCAGCCGAAGAGCTATGAGTCTTCATTGAATGAATTGAATTCTGTCAAAGCAGTTACTAATTCAACATCTGGCCCATTTACAGAACTGCAAGTTATTGTTACTTTCAGTGATGTCTATGGTGAAATGCAGCAATATTTGTTTCCTGAATGTTCATGAAACTCTGCGTTATTACGGTCTGATTGTGTGGAATTGAATCCTGTGGCATTTTCCTACCAGCGTGATAAACCAACCAATTTAGAAATCACTCATCGTGCTCAAACTAAATTAAAATAGTCTTCTATATTGTCTTCTTCTGTAATCACTTCTATATTGTTATTGACCAACATTTTAAGGAATATCGCAAAATATTGCTTAGTTCGTTCTCCCACTGCCATACATCCTGGGTATTAATTGCACAACAAACATATGACTAAACCTTAACCATGAAATAATGTCTCCAATATACAATGCCATCAGTGTCTATAAAGCTTTTCCTGTTTAGGTTTGCCTGCTCTTATTGTTGGTATCTCATTGGGTTCCACCTACCGTGTGGAGGAGCCTTTAGGTTATCGACAAGAAGAGTTGTAAGTAACAAATATTTTTAACTTTAAAGATCAACTTTACTAATTTATTTTGAATTCACTTTATTTAATATTATTACATTGATTTCAGAAATTTTGGTTCAGTTGTCATTTTTTCCTTTTCTGCAGTTGCTGGCTGGCTTCACTGGACCACAAACAAAAGTTCAGTATAAAGAAACCCATGCTTTGGGGACTCGTGCTCCCTTTACTGATCATGCTGATCTCAAGCACAGCAGTACTGCTGCACTTCTCTTACAAAATCTGCAGGACCAACCCTAACTTAAACAGGTGTGTTTACTTTGGGACCAGATAATATCAGTAATCCACCAGATTTATGAGAATATATTTCACCAATAACACACTGTTGCTGTTTAGATCACGTAAAACTTCTCTGAAGAAGAAGATGTTGAGTAGTTTTTCTCTGGCAGTGATGCTCGGCTTGTCTTGGGTCACGGGCTACATTTTGCTGATCGCCCAAGAAACAAATCTCCAATTTATTCTCAGTGTGGTTTTCTGTCTCTTAAACACAACACAGGTGGGTTAATGCACATTGCACAAACATGCACAAAAAGGTTATAATGAATTGTCAATGCTTCTGTATTCATTACAAGTTTTTTTTTTTTTCATTTCCAAAGGGTGTTCAGATATTCATTTTATTCGCTCTGAGGCCTTTTCTAAACTCAAATCCAGCTATTCTTAACTCTCTGCATGCACCAGAAATAGGCTTTCACAATAAAGTATTTTTTTTATGGAAAAATAAGAAACCAGAAAGCAACGAAAGCTACAAAACCACAGATATTGACTCTCCCTGACAGGTCATCAAAGGTAATAATACATATATCACAATATCTAAACAAATACAATATACAAACCACCCTTTCCTTATAAAAAACTCTTCTTTAGATCCGGCGTAGATCGTTGGTGAGACTGTGGTCTTCACCTCAGGAGTGATATACATCATGCAGTGAAGGCTCATTAAATGAATGAAGACAAGGAGGAATATCAGCTTGAGTCAGATATTTTCAGAAATTGTCATTAGGAGCTTTGTTCTTTGGGCTTTGTTCACACTGCACACAAATTTGATTTGGTTTTAATTTTCACTCTTTATGCAATCTGACCTTCTTATTCCAAAAGTATTAGTGCTATTCATTGCCTAATGAATGTCACATAGTTCAAGGAATAGTTCATCTAAAATGAAATTTTGCTGAAAATGTACTCACCCTCAGGCCATCCAAGATGTACTGTAGATGAGATTGTTTCTTCATGGGAACAGATTTAGAGAAATGTATCTTCACATCACTCGCTCACCAATGGATCCTCTGCAGTTGAATGGGTGCCATCAGAATGAAAGTCCAAACAGCTGATAAAAACAAAACAATAATCCACAAGTAATCCACTCGACTCCAAATTATTTATTACTCTCTAAATTATATCTGAGCATCATATTTATAGTGATCCTTGAAATGTCCCTCAGATGTCTGCAGTGCATCATTGATCTACAGTATGTAGAAAACAATATCGGCCCTAGAACAGAACATTGAGGAACTCAATTTGCAATGTCTGGAAACTGTAGTTCAGTGTGTGCAATAATCATAATACCAGCTACACACATCTACAAGAAGCGTGTAAAACTGCACTCTTGTCTAAATGTAGGGTTATTTTAAATAAAAAATGTGATGGAAACATTGTGAATGTTTTTTTTTTTGTTTGTTTTAAATATATATTAACTGCTTTTCACAGTAGGAGTTCTTGGCCTTTTCATCTCACTTTTTCTGCAGAGCTGCGAAAAATGGTGTGAATAAGTCAGTACAGCACCAATATTTGTGCCAAACAGTGGATTATATCCTGCAGAGAGTCAAAGGCCAACACAAAACCAACATGTGGAAAATGTATGAAACCGTATTTGAGGGAATCAATCTACACAAAAAATAATAATAATACAAAATCAAACCCTCTTGAACAGAATCTACACATATTTTTTATAAATGGTTTGAATTCGTTTTTATTTTTATATTTCTGTTCAAAGTTGTATTTTGTTCTTTTAGATTTAGTTATTTTATTACATCAAGTTAAACTAAATGAAATTGAGAAACATTATCTAGCTGAAATAAAATACGTTTTTATATATTTTATTTTATTTAAGTTCAAATTTATTTATTTCAAATAACAGAAGTTCAAGTAACTATAATAACCCTGTAATACATATTGTATAAATTTATCACATTGTTTCGAATATTAAGGGTAAATGAGGTTTTTTTTCTTTGTTAAAACATATTTAGTTTGTTATGAAAGATGCTCTGAAGCATCAAAAAATGTTTAACATATAGTGCCATATTTTTACAATAAGGTTACAACTCTTTTGTTTTTTTATTTTAATGTTCTTTCATCACTATAGTGAGTATGTTGTAGGTCTGCTGTATTGTGGTTTGTTGAGTTTGCTCGCTTTCTTGCTTACAACTGTGATAAAAATAAGATCAATGTACACTGACTACCGTTAAAAACTTTGGGGTCACTATTAATTTTTTAATTCATTTGTTCAATTGATACTTTTATTTGACAAGAATGCATTAAATTTGCCAAAAGTGACCATCAAGATATTTATAATGTTACAAAAGATTTTATTTTATTTTATTTTCAAATACATGCTGTTGGTTCGAAGTTTCTATTCACCAAATAGTCCTGAAAGTGACACTGTATCATGTGACAGGAATGGGGAATGAGGGAATGGTCAGGTAAGTGTCGTATTTATTGCAGTACTTTCCTCTGACCACCAGAGGTCTCTATTTAACACTAAATAAAATGTAGCCATCTCTATATATGTACCCATACAGTGCTGCAGGTGCAGTTTACAGAGAAATACAGAATAATCAAGGTGTGGTTTGAGGAAGATGATGGTGAATTTCTGTTAATGCCTTCGCCCCCAGATTTACCCAATCAAACATTTGTTGTTCAACTTGGAAAAGCGAATTTGCACTATATCACCACCACCCCATAATGTACAGGAAGAGGAGGACCTACTGTTGACTGTTGAGGTGGCTCATTGGAGTTTGTGTGTGTATATATATATATATATATATATATATATGTGTGTGTGTTTGTGTGTGTGTGTGTGTATTAGGGCTGTCAATATATACTCTTTTTCTGTGATTAATCGCGATTAATCGCACACTTCATGAAATTAAGCATAGACCATTTTATCTTGTTTCAAATGTTTATTTTGTCATCATTTGCTATATCCAGCAAAGTAAACCAAAAGATGGAAGGGTGATTCTCAAAAATCTGTATTTTCGGCAAGCTTTTTTCAAGATAAATTGAGATGTCTTTCGAAAAAAGGACACTTAGAAACTCCAAAAGGACACCAAAGAACCAAATGATATAACCCATATAATCACATGAGAAAAAAAAAATCAGAATTTTATAGTATGTGTACAGTGCAACAGCAAAGAGCTTTTTTTACATTTGACAAATCTAAACATTATCGTAAATGTGTGTGGAAACAATGTGAATGTATGAAATATCTGTGCTTGTGCATAAATGCAATGTGCAATCAGTGCGTCGAGCACTCATACACGCATTATTATAACGGACTAATAAGCGTGCTTACTGTACGACTCCTGTACACCACCGCAATCATCTTTACCTTGATTGCAGTCTTCATCCATCAAAACTTTACTAGCGAGACTGGTTATCCAGTCGAGAAAACGTAGTTTGCGTCTCATCTGGCCATACAGCAGTGGGATGTGTTGATAATCCGTTCAGTCTGTACTTCACACAGCGCGATGTTTGAGGGCTCGCGCTCTTCAGAGACAATCACAGAATATGACAGAGATCGTGTTTCAATTAGAATATAAATTGTGCTTCAGTAATTTTGCTTTAATTGCGTTAAATTATTTTAACGCGTTAAGGATTTTAAAATTAATTGCATGCATTAACGTGTTAACGTTGACAGCCGAATGCATCGTGATTCTTTCTTGAGTCGATTCTGAGCTTAGTTTTGAACAGCAGATGGTACTGCATGCTTTAGAAACAG
>NW_015656599.1:1301361-1318100 GCF_001515625.1 Sinocyclocheilus rhinocerous
ACTGCATGCTTTAGAAACAGCCGTACTCTGCTTGTTTCCAAAGCCTTACACACACTTGAACCTAAAATAATCATTCATAAAATTCGAAAAGGTTGAAGCAAATTACAAGGGTGTTCACAGTGGGCTGTGTTTACATTAATCTCGCGTCATAAAAGCATTCTGAGCTGAGGTGAAATTAAAGTTACATGACTCAGCCGAACGCACAAGAGCTCTTTAGCACTCTTCTTCATATATATATATCTGTGTGTGTGTGCAGGGGCGTAGTCATCATTTCAGAAGTGAGGGGGACAGAAATGTTATATATAAAAAAAAATATTTATTAAATTATATATATATATATATATAAATAAAGCATTACAATATTACATTTCTGTAATCTATATAACTTACCAGTCAACAGTTTTTGAACAGTAAGATTTTTAAAGAGACCACTCCAAAATTATCAGTTTATCTGTTTTTTCTATTTATAGCTATGTGTTTGAGTAAAATGAACATATTTGTTTTATTCTATAAACTACTGACAACATTTCTCCCAAATTCCAAATAAACATATTGTCATTTAAAGCATTTATTTGCAGAAAATGACAACTGGTCAAAATATAAAAAAAGATGCAGTGTTTTCAGACCTAAAATAATGCAAAGAAGTTCATATTCATTTTTAAACAACACAATACAAATTTTTTTTTCTTAGGAAAAGTTCAGAAATCAATATTTGGTGGAATAACGTCTCGGGTTACGTACGTAACCCTCGTTCCCTGATGGAGGGAACGGAGATGTTATGTCGTGACGATATGGGGTCTCACTTGGGAGACCAAACATCTCTGAGTTTAAGAGATTTTGCATGCTGAGCCACTCCCCGTGCACACGGGTAAATAAGGTGACAGCGTGCATCCACTCATTAGGTTTTACGCTGAGGAGCCGAGAACGTGTCCCGGCAACAGCGAATTGTTCAAGGTTGTGGCATGGGGACATAACGTCTCCGTTCCCTCCATCAGGGAACGAGGGTTACTTACGTAACCAGACGTTCCCTATCTGTCGGTCACTACGAGTTATGTCATGACGACATATGGGGTCTATGGAAAGTGCCTCAACCTGAACCCCGTCACAATCCTGTGGCGCTGCAAATGTTGACAAGCCATAGCGTGTCAAGACAAAAGCTACTCTAAGGTCGTAACCTTCCTAAAGCCCCAGTGCAAATTCACTGACCTTGATATCGAGATAGTTGAGGATCCTGATGTCCACTTCCCAAAGTGGGGCAAGGGCGCCCTCTGGGACTTTCGTGAAGACACGGGGGGACAGGGAGAGCCCGAAGGGGAGGACCATGTACTGCCATGCCTGACCCTCGAACGCAAACCTTAGGAACGGTCAATGACGAGGAAGGATCGAGGCATGAAAGTACGCATCCTTCAGGTCGATCGCTGCAAACCAATCCTGGGCTTGAACGCATTTGATAATACGTTTCTGCATCAACATCTTGAACGGGAGCTTGTGAAGGGCCCTATTCAAGACTTGCATATCTGAAGTAAACCACCTTCCTCATCTCGGCCGGAGGGACCAGCTCGATTGCATCCTTCGCCAACAGGACAGCAATCTCCTTGCGCAAGACAGAGGCGTCTTGGACTGCCACCGAAGTCTCGAGAATGCCATTGAACTTGGGAGGTCGCCTGGCGAACTGAATCGCGTAACCGAATCGAACCGTCTGAATGAGCCAGCAGGATGGGTTGGGCAGCGCAAGCCACGCTCTCAAACTCTGTACGAGTGGCATCAAAGGGACAGTCAACGTACCTGCAGTGGTGCAGTGAAGGGGAGTTGTGCTCGGTGGACCAGAAGGCATCGTGTTCTGAGTCATCACAGCAAAACTCCCCGTGTCCCCGGAGGGACTGGCCAGAGACTTGTGGAGAGGCATTGCGTCTCCGAACCACGATCTCTAGGCCACTGGCGATAGGGGGCATCGTGGGTGAGAGTGAGGAAGCGGTGCGTCGCTTACTGTCGACCCACGAGCCTTGCAACCCGAAATAAAAGGAAACTGCTCTTTCTTTGACAATGCGGTTACCGCTGGCCGTTGAGCCAGTGGCGGAACAGAAAGAAAAGAAAACAAAAGATTCTCCGCCCGGCCCTCCTCCGGGGGAGGGAGTGGCGCTGTCCTCACCACCTCCTGAAGAGCAGTCTCCCACAAAGGTCTACATAACTCGTAGTGTTAGATAGGCAACCCTGATTTTCAATCACAGCTTTCTTGTGTCCTGGCATGCTCTCCACCATCCTTTCACATTGCTGTTGGGTGACTTTATGCCACTTCTGGCGCAAAAATTCCAGCCTTACTGAAGCACCCCAGATCAATGTTCCCTCTATTTTTTTTTCTTGCTGCACAAAACTTTCTTCTTTTGGGTGGACATTTCAGCCTCCTGAGCAAAAACAATCTTTGTTCCAGGCCTGTACTGTGCACACACAAAAAAAGTGTGTAACTTTTAACTTTAATGTGCTATTTATATTTGATTTGACCCTTGTTGTAACTAAATGATGCACATTTTAGGTTACCTGAGAAAACATTTTTTACAGTGCTATGTTACTTACCAAGAAATTATATTAAAAATAATTTTTAAAAAGCCTAACGCAGAACAATTCAATTCTTTATAATAATAAAATAAAATAAAAATATAACTATTATAGAAAATGAAGCAGTTATTGCTAATAAATTCCCTTTTTGAGGTCAATTATTTTTTAGGCTTTAATATACAGTGGGGGAAATATTTATTTAATCCCCTGCTGATTTTGTAAGTTTGCCCACTTACAAATAAATGAAGGGTCTGTAATTTTATGGGAGGTTTATTTTAATGGATAGAGACAGAAAACCAACACAAAAATCCAGAAAAAACACATTAAATTTATACAAATTTCACAGTGGGTGCGAGAATTTTTAGTTCAATCGGACTGAATTTTTTTTACATGTGCACACTGCACAAATATAGAGTTTCTCACTGTTTGCACATAATAACCACTCTCCTACACGGTTTCTTTTTTTATTTTTAACAGCGACACTTTATTCAAAAGGAAGAGCCGCTCGTTCCGCACGTCATACGTCATTACGCTATTTCTGCGTCTCTGCACATGCGCAGTCCTTTCAGTTTCGGGGTTCAATCCGATCGAGTGTTTACATGCACTCTCAATCGTATTAGAAAAGGAATAAACCACCCCCTTCAATCCGATCGAAATTTAATTCCGATCGAGCTCAATCGGATCGATAAAGGTGTTTATATGAAGGCTTTTCAGTCCGATTGAGCCGTCAATCCGATTACAAACGGATTATTTGGCTGCATGTAAACGTAGCCACTTTGGCTTGCAGGGCTCTCCAGGTTTCCGTCTAACCATTAGACAACCAGATGTTGGGCAAAGCTGAAAATTGGACTCATCAGGGAAGATGACTTTTCTCCAGTCCTCTACGGTCAAATCCTTATGGGTTTTCTTCTTCTTTTCCTCACTCAAAACTTTTGTTTTCAACTCTTTTGGCCTGATAAATAGTTAGTATTTGATTCCAATTACTTTTGAGGTACTACTAGCACTGCTTTTGCCATCCAGCTGGTCCAATTGTAAGAGGATAGTGATGAGCACAGCAGTGATTTTTATACTTTGAGGTGATCACCTAATCAGTACTTCATTAAGCAGAATGAGGTGTGCCTGTGTTGGAATTCAACAGACACTGGAATGGAAACTAAAATAAACTTGAAGTATACTACTTTTTGGTAAGGGATGGCTGCCATACATGTAGGAAAAATCCTCTTAATTTTTTCCAAAAGTTTTTGACTTCAGCAGAGTTAACACAATTTGTTTGGACCATGTGTTTGATAATCCTGCTGCACATGCAAACAATGTGATATAAAAGTAGTGTTTTTGCATTGCATTTAAACTTGACATGAAGGCTTCACTGTTCTCTCTTTTTTTTAGTTCCTCATTTAGCTGTATGTAAAGTTTGTTTCCTTGAAAATAGATAGCTGTTTCCATAATGGATGGACTTCCCACTCTAGCAATGATCCAGCCCTGACTCTGCTTTATAAACCAGACAGTAAGAAGAGGTGTTCATATTAGTAGTAGTTTTATATTTGTTGTATCCTATATGTGTATAATGGAGTACTTTCTGCTCTTAACAATTTCCTCAGGTAAGGTTCACTTTAGAAATGGTTACAATTATTATATTAGTTAATTACAGATACAGTTAATGCTTAAATATATAATATATTTTGAAAAACATAGTTTTTGTAGTTGTTGTTATTAATTATAACAATAATAAAAAAGTATTTTCCACTATATTAGTTATAATTAATTAATAATGAGTATATTTTAAACAATAATGCCATGTTATTATTATTATTTAAAAATGGTTAAATTATTGTTTCTTTTTAATAATGTATATTTTTTGTGCTTTATCTGAGTTTGTACATCAGCAAGACAATATTTTGTTTCTCTATTTACTCTGTTGGAACAACACGCATCTATGATTGTTTGTTTGCTTGTTTTCTGGGTTCATTTCCATATGTTTGCATATTCTGTGTAACCACTGCATGTCACATCTTAATTTTCCAAAGGTCTTGTTAAGTAGATACATTATACATACTAAAACATTTCCCATGCACAGTCACCTTCATTTTGTGTCTCTTCCATTTGTTTAAGTAAAAACAGTATGACGTCCAAAAGTAGCAAAAATTGACAGTATGCGAGTCATTCACAATATTAAAGGGAAAACATGATAAAGTCAGGGATGGCAAAAGTACACACATCCTTCACTCAAGTAGAAGTACAGATACTCATATTTCAAAAGACTGGTAAAAGTTGAAGTACTGACTACACTTTTTCATGTATGGGCTCTGACATGTACTTAAGTAAAAACCAGCTATTATTACTACCAGTTTTAATGTCACGCTGGGACCTCACATCATATTAAGACATTAATACAGAAGAAAATACAATTCACTTTTATATTACATTTAGTCATTTTGCAGACGCTTTTATCCAAAGCGACTTACAATTGGGGAATACATAAAGCGATTCTTCTTAAAGAGGCAAACAGACACAGGAAGTGCTTGTAATACCAAGTTTTAGGCATTGATCAAATAAGTACAAGCTAGAAAGGGAAGGAATAAATAAAGAGAAAGACAATGGTTTTAAAAAAAAAATTTTTTAATTTAAGATAAAGTCAAGTAGCGTTAAAAGAGATGAGTTTTCAGCTGTCGCTTGAAAATTGTTAGGGATTCAGCATTTCGGATAGAGGTGGGAAGATCATTCCACCAGCCAGGAATGATGAACGAGAATGTTCTGGAAAGTGATTTTGAGCCTCTCTGTGATGGTACCACGAGGCGTCGCTCACTAGCGGATCTCAGACTTCTGGAGGGGATGTAGATTTGTAGTAGTGAGTGGAAGTAGGCAAGTGCTGAGCCTGTGGCGGTTCTATATGCAAGCATCAATGTCTTGAACTTGATGCGAGCCACAACCGGTAGCCAGTGCAAGGAGATAAAGAGAGGTGTAACGTGGGCTCTTTTGGGCTCGTTGAAGACCAGTCGTACCGCTGCATTCTGAATCATTTGTAGAGGTTTGATTGTGCTTGATGGAAGTCCAGCCAGAAGAGCATTGCAATAGTCCAGCCTAGATATGACAAGGGCCTGGACAAGAAGTTGTGCAGCATGCTCCGTTAGAAAGGGCCTGATCTTTCTGATGTTGTGCACTGCAAACCTGCAAGATCGAGCGGTCTTTGCAATGTGGTCTTTGAAGGTCAGCTGGTCATCAAAGGTTACACCAAGATTTCTGACCGAAGTTGATGGGGTAATTGTAGAAGAACCTAGCTGGATGGAGAAATCATACTGTAGAGTTGTAGTGGCAGGGAAGACAAGTAGCTCAGTCTTTGCCAGGTTGAGCTGTAGGTGATATTTTTTCATCCATGCCGAGATGTCCGCCAGGCAGCCTGAGATCCGTGCAGCTACCGTTGGATCATCTGGTTGAAATGAAAGATAGAGCTGTGTGTCATCAGCATAGCAATGGTAGGAGAAACTATGTGCCTGTATGATGGGTCCCAGTGATGTAGTGTATATGGAGAAGAGGAGGGGTCCAAGAACTGATCCCTGAGGAACCCCAGTGACCAGTTGATGTGCTTTGGATACCTCCCCTCCCCAAGCCACCCTGAAAGACCTACCAGTGAGATAGGATTCAAACCAGCGAAGTGGAATCCCTGTGATGCCCAGTAATGAGAGGGTGGACAGGAGGATCTGATGATTGACAGTGTCAAAAGCAGCAGATAGATCCAGCAGAATAAGAACTGATGATTTGGAATCAGCTTTTGCCATCCGCAAGGCTTCCGTGACTGACAGTAGCGCAGTCTAAGTTGAATGGCCACTCCTGAAACCTCACTGGTTAGCGTCAAGTTTGTTGTTCTGTAAAAGAAACAATGATACCTGGTTGAAAACAACTAGTTTGAGGGTTTTCGCTATGAATGGAAGGAGAGAGACAGGTCTGTAGCTGTCTGTAAGTGAAGTGTTTAATGTAGGTTTTTTGAGCAGTGGGGTTATCCGAGCCTGCTTGAATGCAGTGGGGAAGGTGCCTGTGAGGAGATCATCCTAGAGAACCTTTAGCATTACAAGAATACAAGTCATACTTCATCATGGGCCCATTCACTGATCTGGTGTTTCATGGTGGACAGTAGGTGCCAGTGTTTTTGCAGAAGAGGACCCAGGACAAACCCACTCATACACATAGAACTTCTGGTCTGAAAATTAACCTATATTTTAATTTAACTTTTACATACCATATAGAACTGTTTTTGGTATGTTGATTTTTAGCTGCATATGTCATGTGTCCAATCAGTAAGGCATTCAGATTTTTTCAGATGCAACTAAAATTTGCAGGTTTTTAGAATGTAGTTTAAGTGTTGTTCATCAGAAGAACTGACCACATTAATATTGCATCTGAATTAAGGCACTTGTACTGTAGATAAAAACAACACAATTGCTGCAATACCAATACTATCTGCTGGGTCTTTTCATATATTAATATTGTAAAAACCCAGCAAGGAAGACAGGGTCTCGGCTGGGGTAAGCCATGCAAATTCTGGTCAAAGGCATTGACAAAGGAGTGGAAAAACCTGGTGGTCACACCCATGCTGGAGCCATGCCGGTGCACAACCCACGGAAGGAAGATAAGTGCACAAATAACTGCAATTGCAGGTTTTCAAACAGAAATGGCGACAAAGAGGCAAACTTACGGACTGCAGCTTTAAGGCCATTTCGCGATTTCAATCATCATGCAGTAACCAGCATCATCCTCACCCCCAATAATTATAATAGCGATAATTATTCATTCAACACCTACACAGACACCAGTGTGTCAACTCCTCGTGTGCTGAGTTGATCGTTTACATATAAGTAATAATGTGCTTCCACCCATAATTGTTAGTCTCCGTTATGAAAATAAATTATTGTCCTGCTCCTACCTCATGCGATCACTGTAACAGCTCCTATAAAACTCGTTTGTGGTTGTGGTAATTTACCGCCCTCCTGGGCAAATTCTATCTACCTTCCTAGAGGAGGATACTACAGAGGAAAGATGGGAGGGGGAAAGGGAGCGTAGGTCTCGTCTAAAAGTAACCGGTATAGGGGTCGGTGGCACACAGGTATGAAGATGTAGTGTAAATGTAATGAAGAAATGGTCAGAGATTTTAAGGGGTTTTACCAAAATGTTGTCTGCAATACAATTGCGTGTGTAAATTAAGTCAAGTTGGTTGCCTGATTTGTGCGTGCTTGTAGTGGTAAGTCATTTGAGATCAAATGAAGCAAGGAGTGAATGAAAGTCTGTAGCATAAGGCTTGTCCAGGTGAATGTTGAAGTCACCAAAGACTAAAAGTGGACTCCCATCCTCGGGAAATGAGGAAAGCAGCCCATCCAGCTCCTCTAGGAAGGTGGCTAGAATTTGCCCAGGAGGGCGGTAAATTACCCAAACGCAGCCCATCCAGCTCCTCTAGGAAGGTGGCTAGAATTTGCCCAGGAGGGCGGTAAATTACCACAACCTGGAGTTTTACAGGAGCTGTTATAGTGATCACATGAGATTCAAATGAGTTATAACTACATAGGGGAGAGTGGGTTGAGTATTTCCAATTGTTAGAAATGAGCAGACCAGTGCCACCACCCCGGCCAACCTGATGGGGGGTGTGAGAGAAAAAGAAATTGTTAGCTAGAGCAGCTGGGGTTGCTGAGTCTTCTGGATGAATCTAGGTCTCAGTCAAGCCCAAGATGCTGAGTGTGGATTGTAAAGAAAAAAAGTCACATTTTGTTAGCTAATTAGTGTCCAGGCTGAACAACCACCATAGAGAACACAAGCAGAGAAAAGAATAAGCTGATGGAATATATATATATATATATAAAGTGTTATTTTCCCATTTTTACCCAAAGTAGGGTGTTGTGAGTATTAGTGAGTACTAGGGCTGTGCGATTTGGGGGAAAATATTTTTTTGACAGATATTGTGATTGCGATTTGATTTGCGATTTTAAATTTGCAAAGTCAAGCTTCAGCTCAATATTGTCAATAATGTGCAGCACAGTATGGGTATCATTACCCTGCTGAAAAAAACAATAGAATTTACGCAGTTGGCTAGAGCAGTGCTGATTGGGGAGAACGGAGGTGCGCTTACTCTATTGGTTAGTAAGACTGCAACTCAAGGCTGACAGTCATGCATATGCTCTGGAACAGAGTAATATCGCGTCCATATCGCAGGCTTTGCAATTAGGAAATCGCTTCGATTTCGATTAATCGCACAGCCCTAGTGAGTACACACATAATGTAATGTTTGTTTCATTCATACTGGTAGCCGGAGGGCGCCCTCTCACAGAAACTCCACAAGTGAGATCCCCAGAAGTAATGGAACTTATGACATACCAGGAAATCCCTTATATGGACAAAGGCATCCAGCTATCGCTGTAGTCGAATAAAATGCTGATAGAGAGGTTTTACCTGATACAACATCAATACAATAAACATGTGATTTCGACAATATATGGTTTATCTGTGTTCTTCAAGCCATATCGGGTATTTTTATAAGAATAAAGCATATTTATAATGTTAATTTGTAATGTCGATTTGTAATGTTAATCGACATTGCCTTCTATCACTCTATATATGGTTGTGTTTTCTGTTACATTAGGTTGAAAAAGGTGCAAGAAATAATCGCGCTAGAAATCTTACCTTCCCAGAACATTCTCAGAATGTCCCCACTAGAGTCAAGGATGTCGCCTGGTAATGTTCCCAGAATGTTCCATGAAGTTCCGAGGTGGCTCTTAGGATTGTTCAGTGTAAAATAAAACATATCAAATAGCAGAAGATCTGATATTGCCTGCAGCCATTGATATGTGCAAAACAATGTTTGGGAATGACAAGTGTGTAAATTAACTAAAAACCATTCCGTTGTCAGATACAACCATTGCTCGGCGGATTGAAGAAATGGCATCTGATGTGAGGGCGCAATTGGTAGAGAAACTGAAGCTGGCAGAGGCCTTTGCATTACAGCTGGATGAGATGGATGTCACAAAGGATGCACAGCTTTTGGCGTTTGTACGCTTTGCAAATGGAAATGAAATGCAGGAAGAATTTTTGTTTGCAGCTGCCTGAATGCACAACAAGCTCTGAAATTTTCAAAGCAATTGCTGAGTTTTTCCAAAAGCATGACATGTATTGCGCTGTGTACTGATGGCGTGAGATCCATGGCCGGATTAAAAAGTGGACTAATTGCACTTGCAAAACAAGTAGACCCAAATGTGCTGTAGACTCACTGCATGTTGCATTGAGAGTCTCTGGCTGCGAAACAAATGAGTGGAGAATTTGCAGACATTATGGATTTTGTTGTAAAAGCTGTTAATTTTATCAAGATGAATGCTTTGCAAACGTGCCTTTTCACTTCTCTGTGTGCTGCAGCGGGAGAAGAACACACAACACTGCTATCATTCTAAGGTCCGTTGGCTTTCTCGTGGATCAGTATTGGCGCGTGCGTTTGAGTTACATGCATTTATTCACGAGTTTCTACTTAAACATTGCGCAGAGCTGGCTGCAAAGTTCAATGACAATACATTGCTCACTAAATTGGCATATATGTTTTCTCTGAGCTAAACAGACTAAACACTTCTATGCAGAGCTACAATGCACATGCCATTCAGTTGTATGACAAGATGTATGGTTTACTGAAGAAAATAAAAAGATGGAGAAAGCGAGTCAAGGAGGGAATTTTTTCCATGTTTCCATTAGTGGATGACCTGGGTGATTCCGCAGTGCTCTCGCCTCAAGTGACACATTTAATTGTTGCGCACTTAGAGGCACTCGAGGGGCAATTTGGAAAGAACTTTTCTGAAGCTGAGTCCTGGCGAAAGGACAAGACATGGATACAGTTTCCATTTAAAGACAATGCATCGGATGGATCAAATCTGACAGTGACAGAGCAGAATCAAATGATTTATTTAAGCACTGACGGTACAAACAGAAACATATACAAGACAAGACCTCTCACCCAGTTCTGGATCTCTTGCCAGAAAGACTTTCCCCAACTGGCAACAAAGACCATGTTGAGCCTTTTGCCTTTTGCCACAACATGCATTTGTAAAAAAGTACATTCTCCTCCCTCTCCTACTTGAAAACTGAAAACCATGCAAAACTGCAGCCTGAGTCTGACATGATGCTCTGCCTAACAACATCGATATCCCCCAGAATAGACAGCCTTTGTGTAATTCACCAGGGTCAGTCATCTCATTAAAGACGTCTTAAACTTAAACCGGAAGTTCAGGTAAATATATAATTGTCCACCTGACAGTAAAATTAACATGTACAGTTCTATTCAAATTAAAGCTGAAGTTCAGGTAAATGTATAATTGTCCACATGTCAGTAAAATTAAAATGTATGAAACTGCAAATCTATTAAAATAAAATAGACAACCGTGAACAGCTTAATACATTGTCATTTTAATTGCAACATATATCTTTATGATGCATAAAACTTTTTAACAATGAAAATATACAGCCAATGATGCATGTGCAACAAACAACAACATAGTTTAAATTGTCTTATAATATAACTAGCAAAATATGATTGGTTTCTATTATCAAATCATAATAGAAACCAATCAAACCCCTCCTCCCTGTTATTTTTAGAGAAACCCGCAACTAAAATGCCACTTTTGATTGGTGTTTTTCAAGTCACACAGTGTCTATGCGTACTCCAAGCGCTTGCACTATTTCTGACATGAAGGACAAATGGATTTGCAACAGTTGCTTTGTTGTGTCCAGTGTAGATATCGTCAAGCTTACAATGGTCATGTCCGGTGTAGACACGTGGTACTTCCGCAATCGCATACTATCTGAGTAGGTACTACCTTTGAATTCGAACTTGAAAAAAAAAAAGTACTATAGTCTGAATATGGGTAGTATGAATGAAATTTTAATGTACTACATTCCCCATGTTGTTACTATCATGTGACCTATCGCGTCAGTTGCATCACTTCACTGCCATTCATAAATCCTCTCCTGTGGCCTCATGGGATAGTAAAGTGTCCATCAAATGCATACTTCAGAATCCTGGTGGAAGAAGCAGGTCATATTTTTCACCTCGGACAAACTACTCTTCTTTTCAAAGTTTCAAAGTAATGAAAGTGGATGCAGACTTGACCAACTTGACCTGCTGCTGCTTTAGGACACCAAAGGAAAAACAGATGTTTTTGGGTACATGAAACGAGAGGAGTTGGGAGATTCTGTCACTCTACTTAGAGTGTTTCACTTTTGAAGACAAATTTTATTTATACCTATGTATGAGTCAGTATCAGTTTCGGTTTTTGCTGTTTTGTTGCATTTACACGGCGTGATGTCCTCTACATTTCAAGCACATTCAAACGGTGCATTTTGTCTAACTATCTCTCTAATCTAACAGTAAATTTAGATAACATAATCAGTGTAGAGGAATAAAAACGTGTTTTTCACTGCAACTACAAAGGAGGCAAGATAATGTTGTCAATACTAGTGCTGGACACCTGAGGTAATTTTATGTTTTATGTTACACTATTTGCAGTGTAGAACTTCACTGCAATTTCGTCTGTCAAGTCCTTTAAATTCTAATGAATTCTGATTAGCTGTCAGTGTTTTATCGTAATTATCGTTATCGTTCTTGGTGTGAATGTGCCTTAAAATAAATTAAACATGCTAGTCTTTCTGGTAGGACGTCATGAAGTGTGCTATATGCTGTGTCGGTTGTTGCCCACTATGACACACAATAGATAAAACGATTGCTACTTGTGTTCCAACGCCTATTGTTGTTTACGAATCCCCATGACACCCTGCATCAAACGGATCATGCCAAAATTGGGCTGATTTTGTGTAGTCTGAATCCGGAATTAGTCAGACTGATTCTTCTTGTCTAAAGCCACCTTTCCACTATCTCCGACGATTGCATATGATTGTTGGATTTTCCCGCCTAGTGGCAGTCACACGGAACTTTCAAATTGGTCGTGAAGCAGCCGTTACCTTCTGCTTATTCACCATGGCAAAAGGAATAATTTGAATGATGTGAATGAATATAATGAATGTATTAATATAAGAATAAGTTGGCAAGCTGGACCAGATTTAGCAAGACTAAAGGCAAGTTGTCACAGTTTAATACTTTTGTCTGACGTTTTGTCTCTGTAAACAGCTGTTTTTGATCAGACCTGGTGTCAAAACTATTCCAGCACCACCCTTGGACCACACAACATCACCAATCCAATTCTGGTGTGTGAAAACATGGGTACTTTACAAAACGGGATCTGCCTTTGCCACGATGATTGGACTGGAGCATCCTGCAACATTTGTAAAACCCATTGAAAATATTGCATATGTAGACTGAATAATCTTGTAAAAGATTTTTAACAGTCTTATATTTTTATTTTATTTATTTAATTTTTTACAGCAAATTTCTGCCCTGAACAAAACCCCACAAAAAACAGCAAATTTACCTTTTTAAAAACTGTCTTAGGCCAGTTTGCTTCCTCCGTAGAGCGATGTCCACCAGAAACAACAAATGGTACTTAAGTCTATTACCTCTCTGTGTTTACAATACACACTCAGCATATGAATGTACTTTCAGTATCTCTTTATTTAACACACGCACACTTTTCTTTTAGCTGGCATCCCCCAGGCTTCTGCCCTCTGTAATAAAATTACTCACTCATTTGATTCTCCAAACACTGTAAATTGTAGTTTGACCCTGGACACCATTAATGCAGATGTAAGTAATCAATGTATAATGATTGTAATATATAGTCATATAAAACATACATGAATTTTGCTCAGATGAAAACAGAAAAGGTCTGATTCCAAAGTTGATTTATTTATTTATTTTTAAATGAAGGTTTCTGGAGCTACACCCGAACAAAAACTGAACTTAGCCTCCAGCACCCAGATCCTCACATCCATACCAGAACGGCTAACACCCCACAACATCACAAATGCAGCTAAAATAACCAACATCCTGCTTTCTGACCAACAAACTACACACACTATGGTACTTAATAAGCCTTAAACCAAATTTACAATTTAAAATCTTCTGTCATGAGGGACATTTCCCCATTTTCTCTATTCATGCTGTGTATATAGCTATTGTGTTTAATGTATAACTGACAATATTAGGTAAGGTACTATATATTATCTGTATTAATGACAATACATTTTATAATGCTGAATGTGTAATTGTAGGTATTATGTAAGGTATTATATATTAATTGTATTATTCTGATTATTCTTATTATTATTTGTAAATGTCAATTTAGGCTAACACTACAGCAAGACAATGTTTATTATTATTTTATTACAAGACAATCATTATTATTATTATGACTTGTTTGTGTCTTTTTTCTTTCACTTTCTTTCTCTGGTCGCATGAATTACATATCTTTTTGTTCATACTTTGCATGTTGCTATTTCTACATGTAGTGTAAACATTGTGTTCCATTGCATTCAAAATATTCCATGATGTAGACATGTAGACACACACACACACACACACACATATATATATACAGTGGGTACGGAAAGTATTCAGACCCCCTTAAATTTTTCACTCTTTGTTATATTGCAGCCATTTGCTAAAATCATTTAAGTTAATTTTTTTTCCTCATTAATGTACACACAGCACCCCATATTGACAGAAAAACACAGAATTGTTGACATTTTTGCAGATTTATTAAAAAAGAAAAACTAAAATATCACATGGTCCTAAGTATTCAGACACTTTGCTGTGACACTCATATATTTAACTCAGGTCCTGTCCATTTCTTCTGATCATCCTTGAGATGGTTCTACACCTTCATTTGAGTCCAACTGTGTTTGATTATACTGATTGGACTAGATTAGGAAAGCCACACACCTGTCTATATAAGACCTTACAACTCACAGTGCATGTCAGAGCAAATGAGAATCATGAGGTCAAAGGAACTGCCTGAAGAGCTCAGAGACAGAATTGTGGCAAGGCACAGATCTGGCCAAGGTTACAAAAAAATTTCTGCTGCACTTAAGGTTCCTAAGAGCACAGTGGCCTCCATAATCCTTAAATGGAAGACGTTTGGAACGACCAGAACCCTTCCTAGAGCTGGCCATCCGGCCAAACTGAGCTATCGGGGGAGAAGAGCCTTGGTGAGAGAAGTAAAGAAGAACAGTATATATATTAATTGGACTATTCCAGGTACACCACAGAACATTATACACAATCTACTGCATGGGTCCATTTTTAGATTCTGTGTAAGTAACCGCACAGACACTTTTATTTTCTGCACATAACCCACAGTGAGATATCATGCTCATCTTCCTTACGAAATCAAGTATGTCTGTAACATTTTCATAATACTGTATCCATTCCAGAGTTGTCTTGAGAAACTTTTCTTCTTCGTTGTGCAGGATATTGCCGTATCAGCAGTCGCCACAGTCAGTCAGCTCCTGAGCACAAGTCATGAGATGTACTCTTCGGTCGACCATGCAGTAATTTCTGAGTAACAAAATATTTCACACTCGCTACACTGCCACTGACATATAGTACCATCTTAAATACAAAATTCATAAGCATTCACATGTTGACTTGCTTTCTGACTTCAGATTGTGTTTGTTCAGACTAACACAGACACTACAGAAACTCTCTCTCTCTGAATTTGAGTACTCAAATTCATTGTTGGTGCAACCGAAAATGGCAGTGCAGTCGCTGAAGGGACAAACGGCAATCAAAAAAGTTCAATTAACTTCCTTTAAAGGCAAGTGTGTGCCCATTTAAGTTCGAATATACATGTATAACGAGAACTCTCAAGAAAAAGAGGAAGAATCTAAAAGTCTAAAATAAAATTAGGCAATATGTTGAATATGAAATGGTTATTTTAATTATGTATATAAGGGGTAAAGTTATATTATAAGGTATCTATGTATTTATTTATTTCAATTCATGTACATTTTTAGGCTAACAATATAGTAAGACAATGTCTACTTGTTAATTCTTGTTCATATATTCATGTTTATAATGTGTTATATATAGATATATAATATAATATATAGATATATATAAATGTATATGTGTGTGTGTGTTATATATATGATGATGACACATGAAGTTTGGTGCCAAAGCTTTGCAGAGATACAGCCTCAGATGCAGTTTGGCATCATGCCATCAAATTTGTTGATGAGGTAGATTAAATTAAATTTAGTTTCATCTATCAACTTGAATTCCATGTTTTTTTGCCAGCATGGTCTGGAGATGATCTAAGCCAAATCTGGTGAAAATAGGACCAGTGGTCTAGGAGGAGTTAAAAAAGTAGGTTTTCAACATAAATCAAAATGGTGGACAGGAAGATTGACCGATTATGGCATAATCGGTATCGATGTTCTCAGCATGATCCAAGATATCTATCAAGACAAGACTCATGACAATAGGCAAAATTAACCATAAGTTATTAGCATTATTTTTTAAATTTCATTATATTTTTTGACCACAAGGTGCTGCTGCCATGAAACGTTTTGAGTGCCTTCAGGTCATGGTGCCAAAGACACATACCAAGTTTTGTAACAATATGCTAATGCATTCATAAAATATAGCATTTTTTTGTCAAAATTCTAAATGGCCGACCCCAAAAATGGCTGATATGGAAAAAAATAGGTACCATTCGACTCTGCATGCTGCTCCAAATGACTTTTGGTCAAACCATTTATAAGTCATAAGCAAAAATAGCCATTTTCATATATCCTGACCACTTGGTGGCACTATGCTGAAACTATGCAGGTAACCTCAGATCATGGTTGTCATAACACACACCAACGGTGCATTCCAAATGGGATATATTGCCCTCCGAAGGGCACTTCGGAGTGAAAACAATCATGGCCGCCATATTGAAGGGTCGTTCCAAACCGAAGTGCTCAAAACTAGCCACTTCAAATGGCTCTTCGGAATGAAGGATTTTGAAGGGTACAACTGATGGACACTTCGGGCTTCCATGATCCTTTGCCAAGTGTGGTCTGAATAGTCTAAAGTGGTTTGAAGATATAGCCTCATGTCCACTTTGGCGAGCTCTTCGACTATTTTTTTTTTTGCATGTTATTCAGAAACGGTTAATCAACTTGATTTCCCTGTTTTGTTTTGTTTTTAGTCAACCTGGTCTGAAGATGATATGGTTTGATTCCCTTTCATGGGAACTTCGAACTGCGTCCTCTAGGGGTCGCTATGGGGAACG
>NW_015656599.1:1318178-1330156 GCF_001515625.1 Sinocyclocheilus rhinocerous
GTAAGAGCGATCTCTATTTATCTCATTATGGCGAGCACTAGCAAAGCATTTAAGAATGTGTGCATCCGTGTTGACGTTGTTTAACATCTGATGACACACACGATCTATTTGTGTGTGTCATCAGTTTGGGCGATCAACCCCAGATCAGCCCAGCAAAAGCAGGAAATGTCTGAGGAGGGCAAAGAAGTGAAAATCAGACAAACGTGTCGAAAAAGTTTTTTTTTTTTTTATGACGGAAAATGACATCATATGAACTCATTTGAATCCACTTGAGCCAAGGAATCAGAAGAAAAAAAGGAATTTAGTTTCTAGCACTTATGGTTCAAAAGTTATTAGCTCAAACGTGAGTGCAACTTTGGACAAGTGCTGGCGCTAGAGTTAAAGACTCCAAATTTGGTTAATGTTTTTACCATATGGTTCTATGGGCTGCCATAGACTTCCAGATCGGAAGAAGAAGAAAGGATACAATAGGTGCCTACACACCTTCAGTGCTTGGCCCCTAATAATAATAATAATAATAAAAAATAATAATTACTTTTATAATGATGGTGTAATTAAGAATATTATGTATGGTATTACATATTAATTGTAATAATATTTATTATTTCTATTATTATTATTATTATTATTATCGTCATCATCATCATCATCATCATCATCATCACCATCATCGTCATCATCATTATGCTACTATACTATAAATATTGTTTTGGACAGTTAGCTTGCTTCTAACAGTCATATTTATCTTAATTTCTAATTTCTCCAGGGCAGAGTGATATATTTTTGCCTGACAGAATAAAACTGAATACAACACATTGCAATACTTTCAAAGATAATGTTGACCTTCAAATGAATATCACATTCAGTGAAGGTAAAACTGGATTCAGACTCAACTCTCTACTTTTCCACTACTTGTATTTTGTGATTTTTCCACATGAAATGATTTGTTGAGAATTATATTTTAATAGTAACTATCTCACTCTTTCTGTAGATTCTGATAAGGTTGTTGGGTTTGTCCTTTATGATAATGACCAGTTCTTCTGGTCAAAAAGCTTTCAACCTTCTCTGGGTACCAAGAGAAAAGTGATGTCTGCTAACATTCAAGAAAATCTTAAATTTGAGATTATGTTTGCAGTCACACCATCGGTGAGCAGCTAGTTCAACATCACACTTCCCTCTGTGCTCTGTGCTGATAGGTTCTAACTCAGTCTGATATAATCACATCATTATTCAAATGGCACAGCTGATTGGTTCTTTTTACATCAGCAGCCAATGAGCTTGCTGCTCAACATTCAAATAATTGGCTAGTGCTTGCTGTAGCAGTTGCAGTGCACTTCAGAAACCCTCCACCTTCCCCAGCTCCACCTGTATAGATCTGCTATGGAGTGATTTCACATATGTTATATATGGGGGTTATTTCATATATGTTATATGTGCAATAGCATGTCTGCTATGCCAGCAGCATGTCTGTGGATGTATTGGCAGTAGCAAGTCTCGGTACTTGCTCTGCCAAAGCAGCAGCAGCATAGCAGATCTATTCCGCCAAGACCAAACACATAAGCATTGCCATGTATATTCCTATGCTAAACTCTCCGAGAGTTGTCACGACAGAACTATGCTGTGACATTCCTCAAACACTTCAGCAGAAGTAGGCACAATTATGTGGTTATTAATTAATACATTTTTGTACTTTCAGGCCGATTCCACAACATCCCTCAACGACTTTGCATGTGTGTTTTGGAGTTACACTAAAAATGACTGGAGCACAGAAGGCTGCACTAAAATTAAGAGCCCCTCGGGACATGCAGTTTGCAGATGTAACCCTGAAAAACTTGGAAATGTAAACGTTGCCATTCTAATGGTAAGGTATATTTGCAAAAGGATGTAAATATAATTTATGTTGGACTTATATGGATCAGTACAGTCTTAAAAATAAAGGTTTCAAAAGAAGGTTTTTTAAAGTGATGCTGTAGAAGATCTATTTTAAGTTTCACAAAGAACCTTTCATTGCAAAGTTTTTAAACATTTTTATTTTTGACCAGAAGGTGCTGCCACAAATTTTTTTTGAGTACCTTCAGGGCATGGTGATGAAGACACATACCAAGTTTCGTAACAATATGCCAATGCATTCGTAAAATATAGCATTTTTTGTCAAAATTCTAAATGGGCGATGCCCAAAATGGCCGACATGGGGAAATTGGGTACCATTTGACTCTGCATGCTGCTCCAAATGTGAAGAGACCAGTGTTGTGATTTTTGGTCAAACTGTTTATAAGTCATAAGCAAAAATAGAAATTTTTCATATCTCCTGACCACTAGGTGGCACTGTGCTGAAACTGTGTAGGTAACCTCATAACACACCAAGTTTGGTCTGAATATGCTAAAGTGTTGTGAAGATATAGCCTCACGTCTATGATGCAGTAATTTAAAGTCCATTGCCACTAGAATTTCATGGAGCTGCCATTTTTTTCTGCAGGCATTTGATATCAACTATCAATATTCTGAAGCCTTGCATTGGATCAGCATCACCGGCTGTGCTCTGTCTGTGGTGGGACTGTCTATCACAGCATTGTACCAAATCATAACCAGGTAAAAGGTTATCGTTTACACTGTTAAGCATAGACAACTACTGACAGGAAGGACTTTTTGCAGCGGTGAAGCAGTTTTTTTCATATTCATACACATGCCATAGGAAGTCAAGAGGAGGCAGCCCTACTCTGCTAGTAGTGAATGTCTGCATAAGCATGACGGTTTTCTACCTTCTCTTCATCTTCGGCATAAACAACCCCATCCAACATGTGAATGTAGCAAAGGTGTCTGGCGAGAATATAGTTCCTGAGTCTGATCACCACAAGTACTCAGATCAGGGACCCTGTACGGTGTTTACAGCTCTGCTTCAGTACTTCCTGTTGGCTACGTTCACTTGGAACACTCTGTACGGCATTAATGTGTTCCTGCTCTTCAGAAACTCAGTGTCTGGAACACCTTCATGGTTTCCACAGGTCGCCATGGCTGTTGGATGGGGTAGGAGATATTAAACGTGCACAAAACACTGATGTATTGTTTAATTTATGACCAACTTATTAAAGTTGGGCAATATACAGTAATGGTTTAAACGATATATGGCTAAATGTATTGTCTTCTGTTTGCATTACAACATGGTGAAGCCATAAAACCATGAAATAATGTCTCCAATATGCAATGCCATCAGTGTCTATAAAGCTTTTCCTGTTTAGGTTTGCCTGCTCTTATTGTTGGTATCTCATTGGGTTCCACCTACCGTGTGGAGGAGCCTTTAGGTTATCGACAAGAAGAGTTGTAAGTAACAAATATTTTTAACTTTAAACTTCACTTAAACATTAACTTCACTACTTTATTTTATTTAATATTATTTATTTTATATTATATTAATTTGGAAATGTTGGTTCAGTTGTCATTTTCCTTTTCTGCAGTTGCTGGCTGGCTTCACTGGACCACAAACAAAAGTTCAGTATAAAGAAACCCATGCTTTGGGGATTCGTGCTCCCTTTACTGATCATGCTGATCTCAAGCACAGCAATACTGCTGCACTTCTCTTACAACATCTGCAGGACCAACCCTAACTTAAACAGGTGTGTTTACTTTGGGACCAGATAATATCAGTTATCCACCAGATTTATGAGAATATATTTCACCAATAACACACTGTTGCTGTTTAGATCACGTAAAACTTCTCTGAAGAAGAAGATGTTGAGTAGTTTTTCTCTGGCAGTGATGCTCGGCTTGTCTTGGGTCACGGGCTTCATTTTGCTGATCACCCAAGAAAAAAATCTCAAATTGATTCTCAGTGTGGTTTTCTGTCTCTTAAACACAACACAGGTGGGTTAATGCACATTGCACAAAAATGCACAAATTGTCAAAAAAAAAATTGTCAAGAAAAATTGTCAATGCTTCTGTATTCATTACAAGTTTTCCATTTCCAAAGGGTGTTCAGATATTCATTTTATTCGCTCTGAGGCCTTTTCTAAACTCAAATCCAGCTATTCTTAACTCTCTGCATGCACCAGAAATAGGCTTTCACAAGAAATCATTTTTTTTATGGAAAAACAAGATACCAGAAAGCAACGAAAGCTACAAATCCACAGATCTGGACTCTCCCTGACAGGCCATCAAAGGTAATAATACATATATCACAATATCTAAACCAATACAATATACAAACCAATTTTTCCTTGTCAAAACTCTTCTTTAGATCCGGCGTAGATCGTTGGTGAGACTGTGGTCTTCACCTCAACAGTGATGTACATCATGCAGTGAAGGCTCATTAAATGAATGGAGACAAGGAGGAATAACAAATTTGATTTGGTTTTAACTTTCACTCTTTAGGACTGACTGTCGACACTGTTCTCAGGTTATGCAATCTGACCTGCTTATTCCAAAAGTATTAGCGCTATTCATTTCCTAATGAATGTCACATAGTTCAAGGAATACTTCATCTAAAATGAAATTTTGCTGAAAATTTACTCACCCTCAGGTCATCCAACATGTAGATGAGTTTTCTTCATGGAAACAGATTTAGATAAATTTATCTTTACATCACGTGATCACCAATGGATCCTCTGCAGTTGAATGGGTGCCGTCAGAATGAGAGTCCAAACAGCTGATAAAACATCACAATAATCCACACCAATCCAGTCCGTCAATTAACATCTTGTAAAGTGAAAAGATGCATATTTTTAAGAAGAAAAAAATAACAATTAACGTGCTTTAACTCTAAACTGTTGCTTCTGAACAAAATATTAGTTCATAATCAATAATAATGCTTCCTCTGGTGAAAAAGTCCATCCCCTGTTGTCCTCTCACATCAAAATCCACTTTTTGGACTTTTTTTGCTTGTAAACGGGGCTTAATCTGTGCATATTTCTCTCCTAATTCCATAAAAGATGACTTTTGATAATAGAAGACTTGTATTTTAGATGGAAACAATGGTTTGACGTTAAAAACATCATAATGATTGATCAGTTTTTTTTTACAAACACAAAGCTTTTCACTCCACAAGATGTTATTTGATGGACTGGAGTGGTGTGGATTACTTGTGGATTATTGTGATGTTTTTATCAGCTGTTTGGACTCTCATTCTGACGGCACCCATTCACTGCAGAGGATCCATTGGTGAGCAAGTGATGGAATGCCAAATTTATTTAAATCAGTTCCAATGATCTATTCCAAAAATAAACTCATCTACATCTTGGATGGTCTGAGTAAATTTTTCAACAAATTTTCATTTTTTGGGTTAACTATTCCTTTCGAGGATATACAAAAATGTGCAGCTTCCCAAATGATGATAAAAACTGCTTGAAATCTGATCTGATGGTGCCACACATTCCAATAAACAACAACAAAACAATAGATATAACTTTGTTAACCCCTGGTTTTATCTTGTTTTATTTGCTGTTCATACTAAAGAAACTAAAAGTATTTGAGGTGGATATGTCAGTCCGATTTTTGCTGCCCGTCTAAACAAAGCATGACAACTAAAGATTGGCACAGTAAACACATTGTCAGCCGCCAGTTTTTGCCATGTCTGATTGATGTGCTCTGTTGTAAAATAACATAAATCTACTGTAAACACACCAATCTTAAGAGTTTGGCTTATTCCTTTTTTAATAATTGACTGTTGACATATGTTAAACATTGATGAAATGACATGTGGACTGTTGGGTCTGAATTTATTTTTCAGATCTTTTTATATGAGTTTATACATTTCTTTACCAAATTAAAATTGATTAATTGAAATGACTCAGAAATCCAGAATCCTGTGTTATCTGTTTAGTAACAGTGGTGATTTTAAATGCATGGGGTCATGGCAGAGTTCCTGTAATACGGGCCCAGACCTCTAAAGCCAAGTCAGGAGAGCTTCTCCACCAGGGGGAACTATTTACAAAAAATACATTTGTGATACCTAGAAGATACATAAACTGTAATTCACTGTAGTTTGCATTGCATACATATCTGTACATTGAATATTTATTTCCTCTTTTTGTTCTGCTTTTGATTAAAATGAGGGTCTGACGCTGATCAGTTTTGCATTGAGGAAAGATAAGCTAAAACAAAGAAACAAATAAATAAAAAACAGTAGGTCCAGAGAAATCCAGAATCTGTCAAACATTTAACATTTAATCGTTTAGCCCGGCAACATGTTTTTATTTACCCAAGTATAGCTGTCAAACCAGTTAGATTAGCTTGAAGGCATGCTACTAGATTAGAGCTCATATCTGACCACAGCAATTCAAAACAAGAGATGACCTTATTATATCCCTGTCCTACAGAAATTCATAATTACATTACCAAATGCAAATCGTCTATGCTAGCGACAAACATGGTGAAGCTATTCCCAGTTCTTGTTATTAGCAAGTGGCGAGGTTTTGGAGCAGGTGCCAGACCACTCTGGTTATTATTTTCTGTCCTCACAGACACACAAGTCAGAATATTATTCGGTCTTACAGTTTAGCATTTAAATAAAACTGTTCTGTATAACTCATAATTCACTGTTTATAGTTGGTAGTCCACACACTAAGGCGTTTTCTCTTCCTTTGTAGACGATGACCTCATGGCCATCGTCATAGCAGTTCTGACCTGTTCAGTCATGTGCATGTGAATGCTAAAATAAAAATGGTTCATTGACCCTGGTCACAATGTCACTCTATGACACTCGTAATTCCCTCATCCGCCGCAAGAGGGCGCACACATTCTGTTCCAGTCAACATCTGAGGAGGAAATATTAATATCAATGAGCTTCTTAAACACATTCATCACAGATGTGATGCTGAACAAACAGGTAAATACAAAGGTATGCTTTTAGGTTTAAATTGCATACACAAATAACAGACCTTTTCCCTTTTCTGCCACACAAGATTTGCGGCCTGTAGTTTTCAGGATTGTTTCTGAAGAGCCAATTGGCTAAGAACTGCAATTACTGTATGTGAACTAGTTGTTTAACATTAAATCCTGCTCAGGATGTCTGGAATTGAGTACAATGCACTGGGTTCTCCTTTCTGGTCCGCTGGTTTTTACCACTTTTGGGGTACGTATTGCCAAAAGGTTTCCAAAAAACAGCTGACAACACACTTTCGGCCTGTTTTGTTAACACTTCACGATTTCCTGCAAAGATGATTAGGTTTCCGTGTCCTACGTCGTTCCTGAACTTACGTGTCTTTCAGAAAGAGAGCAACGTGTTCTGGGAATTCCTGGCTATCGTGCGTCTCTGTGATCTCAATTGTTGCCGGTAAGTGACCCGTTAGCATCACACTCAACAGTCAAACGTGCGGCTCGTACAAAAAATATTGGTCTCTGTCAGTGTGAAGGATTTGTGTTGGCACACATTTTGACGGCTTATTAGAGGGCAGAGGATTTCCTGTCAGTATGGTGGTTCTTTCGGCGGTCTTTTTAATGATTCTGACTTGGATCAGGGTCACAAGACTGTTATTTTGACTGGTCATATGACTGTATTTTTTTGATATTAGTAATATCTGAGCAGATGTTTACAACTAATTATGGTTTTATCATTATAAAACTTTTTTAAAACTTATTTGAAACGTGATTTGAAAGGTCAGTGTGCAATTTGTACATTAGAGCCCAGTGTAATTTTAAAGACAAGGACTGTTTTCAAACATGTTTCCCCAAACACTCCCCTCATCTGCCATTGGTCAGTGAAACAGCCTCAAACGAACGCCATTGGCTGAGCCAGTGTTGCTATGCTAGGCTGGTCGGATCAAACAAAACAGACCCCATTTGGAGGGGAAATCAGCCAACAGATGGTTTGCATGTAATTGTCTTTGCATATTAAACTGAGAAAATACTAAGAAAGCATTTTAACATTAAAACCAAATGAACTACAATACTAAAAATTAGCTTCATACTAAAAATGGCTTCATTCATAGTTTTATGTATTGTATTGTTATTTTAAAATCTTCACAGATGATCATAAGTTGCAGATGATTTTAATTTGTCACTTCCAGTGCTGTTACATAATGATCTGCATGTTCCTTATTAAAGCCCTGATGGCCTCTGTATCTTCATCCGAACTCAATTATTATTGAATTATTGCTTCGACAGTCTTTAATTTTTAATCTTTCTGTCAATCCCTCCAAACAATGCGTTCACCGTCTCTCAACTTGACAAAATACTACAGTTTTTGACCATCAATAGCAACACTAGAGGGGAAGAAAGGTGAGTGAGGCTTGGTTTATATTATGGCTGTCACTGTAAGTCATTATTCACTTTCAAATCAGCCTATTCATTTTTTTTTTAAAGAATCAATGGATTTAATCAAAGTGGAGATTCTTGTTTTCATTCTTGTCTGTTGTTTTGGCCACCTTATGCATGTGAGCTACCTTTACCTGCAGATAATGTCAATTTTGTCTCCAGTAGTTCACGTGTCAAGGATAAACAAGTTTTGATAATACAAGACCTCTTCATAACTGAGTCATTCAGTCTTCTTGGCCAAACATGCGTTTGTTTTGGTTGCTCAGCAGGGGGACCAATTCTGGGCTCAGAACCAGATTGTAAGATTTAGGGTTTACAGGAATGTCCAGATCTATATGTTTGTGTGCATGCATGCATGCATTTGTGGTTTTGGCTGTAGTTCAGCATGTTGTTGTTGAGATTTGTGGCCCACCGAGCTTGTGAATCAGTGGGAAGGTATGGGAAGACACTCTCCTGCTGTGTTCCATGTTGGCATTCATTCAGGTTCTCCACCTTTGTTGTCTTTCTCTTTCTAGCTGTTCTTCTCCTTTCCCATCTGATAAATTATCCAATAAGCAATGTATGTTAACCGCATGTTTGACAATCCTTGATTCAGTGCACTTTTTCCCATGCCACAATTCATGAGAGGCCAGGAACGGCCAAATGCTGTTTGACATCAGCCTGCATAGAGTTAGATGAAGCAAACCATATTTCCTCAATATTCCGTATCGTTTTAGAGACTATTGACACGTTCCTACCTACTCGACTGTAGTATCAGGACAAAATAAGACTATTCAAGATTAAAAAAAATAAAGAATGACTCTTTTTTTTCATGTTGGTTTTCAAAAGTTCAACAATTGTTTAAATTTGATGACAATCTAACATGTCTAATGCCATGCGACGTACCTAGCAAGTAATGTAAATATAATACAATTTAAATATATATTTTTCATTATATATATATATTATATATTCACATTTTATTTCGGTGGAAGTTTTTCCGAATATTTCTATTTTAAAACAGTACTTCCTATCATTATGATACCAGGATAGCCATGTCAAATTTTAATAAAGAAATTAAAAACATGTTCATCACAAAAGAGATATTTTCAAGTCTGAATTACCTTTTTATGCACTTTGCATAAATTAACATATCCAGACGAAAAAACGCGTGGCATTGTGGTTGACCTGGGTTACTTTCTGCATCCTCTTTGGTTCTTACCTCAAAGTTATGGACCTAGATTGTAGTGTACCAGTGAAATCTAAGCGAAGGTCAGAACTGTGGCTAACAGTTGATATTAGAGTTATTTAGGCAGGCAAAGTGTATTTACCCACTGTAAAAGCGGCCTACCTCGGGCTGTCAGCCAAACTGCTTCCCACTTCCTGATCTGTCAGTACTTTTCTCTACTTTCAACCAACTTCTTCTAACCTCTTGCTAAAATTAGAATAAGAGTGGTAAAATAGCAAAGGAAGGAAAAAGAAAACATTTACCAAGGAATTTGGTTTGACCCAGACATTTAGCGCTCTGTAGCATACAGCTTTGTTAAAGGTTGACGGTACGTGGAGGGAAGATGACCTCACGTGTGCTCATAGAGACGAAATGTGTGTGCCTGAGAGAGACCACCACACTTCTGTCAGGACACTGGGAGAGGGAGAGATCTGAACTGATAACATATTCATGAAAGTTTGATTTGGACTGCGTTGTCGGCCTGGAGCGAAACTTCAGCTGCCATTGAGATGAATGGCAATGCTAATGCTGTTTTATCCAGTTATTATGCACTCCTTTCTTAGACAAGTATGCATTTTCAGACTTGTTTATACTGGATATTGCTGGTTTGGTTCTGGACTTTTTTGGGAAGGCTGATTGATTGTGGTAGAACTTGCTAGTTAAGCTAGACTTGGTGGAGATGGCAGAACATTTGCATCTTATGCAACAACAAAAAAAACAACTTACTCATGGTTTTCTGCTCTCCTTTTTTGCACATGTTGAAATTAGACCACCCGGGCTTACTCCGGTTTACCCGCTGTTCTGCACATAAACATAAAATGTTAAAAATAATAGAGATGATGAAGTGTTGGATTTGTTATTATTGGATGCTGTTGCAAAGCACATGCTGATTCCCAATTGGCCACGGTCTGATTGACATGTCCTCCTGCTTCGTCCCAGATAGTGATACGTTTGGTCTGTTTGGAGCTTCCGTCCCAACGGACCTCCACTCGGAGCACGGGCTGATGAATGATATGTCACGGATAGACATTGGGGAATGGAGAAAGTGAAAGATAGAGACAGAAACTGCTCGGATCTCTCAGAGTATTCCTAGCCTAGTGAGGAGTGATATTAACCATATGACTCTGGAGTCTCGGAGTCTGAATACTGATAATAATTCCCCGAAAGCCCAGAAATGATAATTGGGTCTTCTAAGTTGTTGAGTTCTACGAAACATGACAATGAGAGCTTACTCTGAAAGCTGGTGCTGAAAATTCACTGACCGCTAGGGCTGTGAATCTTTGGGTAGACAGTGAATCGATTCGATTCACGATTCATAGGTTTTCGATTCGATTCAAGAACGATTTTTGCAAATTCAGAACGATTTAATTCGATTCGATTCACAATTAAATTTGATTCGATTCGATTAACGATTCGATTCTGCATTCTTTAAGTGCATTCACAGGATTATTTAAATGCTTCCCCTAAATTCTTTAAATGCTTAGTCAGGGGACAAATTACACAGCAGCCTTTATGGTTACAGAACCATAGGTTAGTACACTTTTGTCCATTGTTAGATGCTAGTTTAATAATGCTATGGCATGGCATATGTAGAAATTTATGTAAGCCAAGATTTAAAAAAAAGAGCTTTAAAAGTATTATGTATAGGCTAACATTTTGTCACACCAGGGGCATAGCCATCATTTCAGAAGTGACAGAAATGTCAAATTCAATAATTTTATGTAGGCCTATGAATGTATTTATGTATTTATGAATGTATATACAGCATACATATATATATATATATTTTTTTTTTTACAAGGAATTATTTTCTTATCTTACTTTGAATTTGCTATAAGAAATCAAATACACTGCTGGACAATAATCAATCATTTGTTATAATCATCTATAATTGTTTCCTAATGGCAATTTTTTGTTTGTTTTATATACTACAAACAATTATTTCAATTTTCTGCACAGAATTAGGTAGACAATATACTCTATAGTTTCTGTACTGTAATAAATATGTCAATTAGCACTGCATCATTCATAAATTCTTCGTACATTCGGTCCAACGACATTGTTAAAACACATTTATCATTCAATGGAACTGTGCATATGCTTTAGCACTTACATTTTTGCTCCGTCCATGCAATAAATGTGCAACCTACGACTGCTCAGGTAATGCCGTCTGTATGACCGAGAGGCATTGAAAAACTACAGAAAATCAAAACTACTTCACTTTAGCATTACTGGTCACAAGTACTAAGGAGAGATCACACATCAGCTGCTCAAAAAATGTGTCAGTGAGACGAACGGAGCGCGAGCGCAATCTTGTGAGTCACAGGCGGTAAATAGTGCAGCGCGTGAAGGAGAGATGCGAGGGCACGAACACTGTTCAAGGTCTTCATTAATTCGTGCTTGTAGTAATATAATGTGTATATATTTTGAAAGTATTGAATCGCTATAGGAATCGCGATTCATTCGATTCTTAGCATTTTAAATCGATTACTGTCCGAAATCGACGATTCACGATTCAAAAATCGTG
>NW_015656599.1:1330412-1330892 GCF_001515625.1 Sinocyclocheilus rhinocerous
TGTTTTATATACTACAAACAATTATTTCAATTTTCTGCACAGAATAAGGTAGAAAATATACTTTATAGTTTATGTACTGTAATAAATGATATGTCAATTAGCACTGCATCATTCATAAATTTTATTTATTGTGTTTATTGTCAACATTTCACCAGTTCATTCTGCTTTTTATTCAGCTTAGCTGCAGCGATAGATGGCTTTGTCCATCCATATTAGACATTTCCTGGCATGTCTTAAGTTCTTTGAGCGCGAGATCACTTCTCTTTCAATGCGAAAACTTCTTTATCTCATTTTCATAAAATAGAATGCTATAGTATTTAACTTTTCCTCTCAGTCGGCGAATGATGATTCTGAAAGAAAACATGCCCGATGTCTGTTTGCTATAGCATCGAACGCTACTTTCATGCATCTGATTATCAGATAAACCTCGTGCTCTTATTTCAAGGTTGTTGTTAATGCTGTGGTTATTTTAACAGTTTC
>NW_015656599.1:1331478-1335186 GCF_001515625.1 Sinocyclocheilus rhinocerous
CGATTCAAAAATCGTGTTTCAAGATCGATGCATATGCATCGTCAGGGTTTGTAATCGATGCATCGATAAAACGAGTGAATCGTTACACCCCTACTGACCTCCCAAGAGCTTTCTGGTTTTGTTGAATGAAGGCCATTTCACTTGACAGACACCAAAAAACGATCTCTGTCAGCGTCTGCTGGCACTGGTCCGCGCTTGTTTTCACTGATTGAACACGTTGAATGGGCATCGGTCTTGAAAGGTCTGAAAAGTGACGTACTGTATTTGGTCGGCTGTCAGCATTGGTCTGCATCTGTCGTTGCGGTGTGAATTGGCGTTTAGCCGTTTGCAGTTGCATTTTTACCGTCTATATTGCAAGTCAACAGTGTGATGTAGCAAATGTAAATTAATTACAAATCACCGACTATGCTTTTTGCTTTGGTACTAAAAGTTATTTTGAGTGTTGTGATGTTTCTTCAGCACTGATTCATTCAGAAGTGAAACAAAACATGCAGACGTACTTTCATTTATGTTATAGACTGTTATAGATTTAAATGCCTATGATTTGGCGTTGCATTCTCAATGATGGGTTACAATGCTCATCTGCTACAAAAAGCACTACACGAGTAGTTATTCAGTCTCCAGCATAATCTCATGACAAAAAATGTGACCATACATACATTTTTTTTGCAAAACAGTAGCATTTTAGTGAAGTCTACTGCATCTACCGGGTGGCACTACTGTAAAACAAGTTTTATTTTTCCAAAAATGTTCTGTTTAAATTTGTTTTATTAGCGTTAAAATAATAGTTCACCGTAAATGAAAATCATTTTCTCACCCTCAAGTTCTTTCAAACTTGTATGAGTTGCTTTCTTCAGTTGAACACAAAAGAAGATATTTTGAAGAAAGTCGGTAACCAAACAGTTGACGGTAGCCATTGACTTCCATAGTATGGGAAAAAAATACTATACTAAAAATACTAATTGTGCTACCAACATTCTTCAAAATATCTTCTTTTGTTAATGAGGGTGAGTAAAGGATTTAGAAGTTTCATTTTTGTGTGAACTGTCCCTTTAACAACTAACTCAAAACTAACTTAAAATATATCTTGATATTCAGTTTAAATTTTAAATCCAGATTTAAAATATTTAAGGCACTCAATACGTTGATGGTACTGGGAATGAAAACCATGTCTTTGATTTTGCGAGAACAACAGAAATTCCACAACATAGCGATGATTTAACATTCAGATGGAGCTAAAAGTTGCACTGGTTAACAATGCTGTTTTTAACGTTTTGCAAAATGTTTGTATAGTCATGTTTTTGCATAGGACCAGTTAGATAATATTACACAAAAATAGCCACGATAATGAGTCGTCTTGGTTTTTGAGCTACAAAGGATGTAATAATGGAAATCGGAGAGTATTGAAAGATGATGGATACCCCAGAATGTGCAAACGTGAATAAGAAGAACACTACTTTCCTGGGTTTTTTGTCACCTTCTCATCGGTTGGGTTCTTCTCATTACGAGATGGATGACTGCATTAGCAGGATAATTAACCAAAGATGTTCATTCTCAGGATCTGCTAATTCTCCACCTTTGGCCTTTGATTCAAAGCCGCGCACAGAGAATTCTCCATCTCTGGCAGTAGAAGGAGCGACTCCCCTCCAATCCTGCTTTTAAGAATCAGTGAGCTTGAACAAGGTCGGTTTAAGAAAAGCATAATCTCATGGTTTAAGGTACCTCATAAGGCCAAACAAGTGGAAATGTGTGACAGTTGTATTTCGGATGAAGACTGCTATATATGCTATATACTCATATATTAGCCTTCTCTAAGCCCTTTGGTGTGCTTTCATTGTATCCCGTTGAGATGATATATCATCCCTTGCTTTATTTTCATCCCTTGATTTGACGTTAAAGCCTCTGGGACTCAGTATGCCATGTGCAGCCCAATGAAAGACAAGCTCTGGCTCACTAAAAATGCTGCGTCTCTTAAAATATATTCCATTATTCAATGCCTCGTAGACATTCGAGAAGCTAGTTTATGCGAAGAGATATATGTGTTGCCACAGATACTCTGCTGCACCTGCTTGAGCTCATCTTTTGTGGTTAAAGCTTAGTTTTATTTTTATGTGTTTGGTTAAGCTATTTTAGACATGAATGTATTATATGGTATGAGGTGAACGAATACTTGGCTGGTCACTGTGTTGGGTGCTTGACAAAGGAAGGGCTGGACGGCAGGAGCTTCATCACTGTGATGTGGATTAATGGCCTCGTCTCTGTCGTATTGTGTTGGATGTTAGAGCCGTGATAAAATGTGATCGATAGTTAGAGTGTGTATTTGTGGTTGCTGGTGAAATATAAAGTGTGTTTAATGAAGAGTAAGATGGAGTTGCAACAAGAGTTGCCCAGAGGAACATTTTACTGCTCAGAGGTGACTTACCAAACAAGTGGAAATGTGTGACAGTTGTATTTCGGATGAAGACTGCTGCCCATTTTCATATATTAGCCTTCTCTAAGCCCTTTGGTGTGCTTTCATTGTGTCCCGTTGAGATGATATATCATCCCTTGCTTTATTTTCATCCCTTGATTTGACGTTAAAGCCTTTGGGACTCAGTATGCCATGTGCAGCCCAATGAAAGACAAGCTCTGGCTCACTAAAAATGCTGCGTCTCTTAAAATATATTCCATTATTCAATGCCTCGTAGACATTCGAGAAGCTAGTTTATGCGAAGAGATATATGTGTTGCCACAGATACTCTGTTGCACCTGCTTGAGCTCATCTTTTGTGGTTAAAGCTTAGGTTTATTTTTATGTGTTTGGTTAAGCTATTTTAGACATGAATGTATTATATGGTATGAGGTGAACGAATACTTGGCTGGTCACTGTGTTGGGTGCTTGACAAAGGAAGGGCTGGACGGCAGGAGCTTCATCACTGTGATGTGGATTAATGGCCTCGTCTCTGTCGTATTGTGTTGGATGTTAGAGCCGTGATAAAATGTGATCGATAGTTAGAGTGTGTATTTGTGGTTGCTGGTGAAATATAAAGTGTGTTTAATGAAGAGTAAGATGGAGTTGCAACAAGAGTTGCCCAGAGGAACATTTTACTGCTCAGAGGTGACTTAATTTTAGATGTTTCTCCTTACATTTATAGGATATACAAAAATAGATGCACATGATGACTTACTGTACAGTAAAAGTATCAAGTGATTGTGGATAGCAGCTCAGACCTTTTGGTCTTGGAAGAGTTTGATGGGAAATGTTTGAGTTCATTTTGAGATCTCTGAATTGTTGCAATATTGAGATCCTCCATTAAACTGTTGAAGATTTTTGTACATTTTTTTTAATAGAAAATAAAAAATTCTGTATTGATATTTCATGAGAGTTGAATGCATTATTGTTGTTATATGTTGCTTTTCTCAATTTTACAGTATAATTTCATTGCCAAGAAACAATTGAGATGTTTTCTTTCCAGTGAGAGCTTAAAGGGAAATGAAAATTACCCAATGACTCAGCCTTCTTTCAGACGAATACAAATGTCCTGGCTCTTCCAAGCTTTATAATGGCAGTGAATGGGTGTTGAGATTTTGAAGTCCAATAAAGTGCATCCATCCATCATAATGCTTTATAATGGCAGTGAATGGGTGTTGAGATTTTGAAGTCCAATAAAGTGCATCCATCCATCATAAAGCTTTATAATGGCAGTGAATGGGTGTTGAGATTTTGAAG
>NW_015656599.1:1335242-1341721 GCF_001515625.1 Sinocyclocheilus rhinocerous
TGCTAACTGTTGTACACGTGTTCACGAGAGAGTGGCATTCCAGCGGATGATGTAGGATGGTTCTTGCGAGACTAGCATATTTTCATTGGAGCTTACGCTACGTCCTACGCCATCCCCTGGAACGCCACTCTCTCATGAACACATGTACGTCAGTTAGCAGAAACTAGAGATTATGGTTCAGAAGACCTTTATTAACCCCCCGGAGCCATGTGGACCAGTTTTTATGATGGATGCACTTTATTTTGCTTCAAAATCTCAACACCCATTCACTGCCATTATAAAGCATGTAAAACTTTATAAAACGTAATCTCTAGCTTCTGCTAACTGTTGTACACATGTTCACGAGAGAGTGGCATTCCAGCGGATGATGTAGGATGGTTCTTGCGAGACTAGCATATTCTCATTGGAGCTTACGCTACGTCCTACGCCATCCCCTGGAACGCCACTCTCTCATGAACACATGTACGTCAGTTAGCAGAAACTAGAGATTATGGTTCAGAAGACCTTTATTAACCCCCCGGAGCCATGTGGACCAGTTTTTATGATGGATGCATCATAAATGATCACCTTTATTTTGCTTCAAAATCTCAACACCCATTCACTGCCATTATAAAGCATGGAAGAGCTAGGACATTTTTTTAATGTAACTCTGATTGTATTTGAAAGAAAGTCTTATATTCCTAGGATGGCTTGAGGGTGAGTTAATCATGGGGTAATTTTCAGTTTTGGGTGAACTATCCCTTCAAATCCAGTGCTAATTTTTTCAGTGCAAACTATCTTTAGTGACCCTCCATTGCACCATTACTATTGACCTCAATGTAAAAGGAACTGATGAGAAAAATGTTGAAAATCACCATAATTTATTTACATTTTTTAGCTATTTCAACAACAATCTTAACGATTGCCCCCAGTATTACTACGTTTTTTAGGCAATTTCAATTTGGCTAAATTCTAAACTTTTCAGCCAACAAATGTTTGTCAAGGCAGAAGGTTTCTTTGAATATCTAAAGATGTCTTGTCCAAAAAAATTAGTTATTAATTAACAATGCAAGAAATGCCATAGTTATTTTGAAATTAACATCACAATATTTGTCTCTGAAGAAAGCAAAGGCATTGCATGCAATAATTTTATTTAGATGCAAATAAACATCAACATTTTACCCACAAATTTTATGAAGTACAAAGGCAAGCGCTTAACATGACCACAACAGACAACTAACATTGATGAGAAAAAGATCATGTACATAGCTGAACATAAATACAGCAAACAACAAAACAATATTCCTAAAACGCTAACCACATAATTTAACTGCAGTGCATGTTGGAAACATGTAAACCCTTTACAAATCAACACCATCTCTCAATATGAAACGGTTCAGACAACGTTGTTGGGCTTTGACAACATTTGAAGGGATGTTGTTGCTCTAACATGTGTTTTGATGTAGATTCAAAGTCACTTTTCTTAGTATCTGTGACTCCTTTTTTTACTTTTTCTTTTTTGTCTTACACTGCCTCTGTAGTAAGAGATGAATGCAGTTCCACAGGAAATATAGATTGTTCCTGCCTTTGTAATCTCAAGACTACCATGGTGAGATTAATTGAAAGCTGAAGGGAAGCAGAACCGGTGAATCTGATGGAACAAAATTCTCCATAAACTTTGTCTTCCCCCTCACGGTGGTCTGCTTCTGAGGTTGGGGGTTTATATTCGAGGTCTGAGTTGTTTCAAAGTGGCAGAGCTGAAAGAACATATGTATCCGGCCAAATCATTGCAGTCCCAGCATTCCCAAGATCTATATCCAAGACTGCGGTCCTGGTATAAATGAAAATGCTGTGCAGATGATAGATTTCTTAATAGAACACTCTGCGTTCAATACAGGTTAAAGCTCAGGTGTGCCACAATGTTGATTACCACAAAGATTTTTTGTGGTAATCAACATTGATTTTTTTTTCGCAGTAATCAACAATTAACATTTTGACTCACTCCTCAATTTCTTTAAAGCAAACATGGAGGTTACAGTGAGGCATTTTCAGTGGAAGTGAATGGGGCCAATTGTTTAATGATTTAAAAACGTACATGTGAAGCATATAATTTTATAAAAGCATAAAATAGTCCTTACCAAGACCTGAGATGACGCTAACCCTCAGACAACATCCAAAACTACCAAATTTTGCTATAAGTTTGCCACTAGTCAGGTGACTATTATTACACAGAAAATGGAGAGGCCACACAATTAGTTTAATTTGACATTTTTATGATTTAATTATTTATTAGCTTTTCATCACTTCACAAACCTCCTGCAGTTCTTTCAGGAACCCCAGTATGAGAAAACTTGGGATAACGTTTAATGCACTTCATGATATTGATAACAAAGTTGAAAGAATGGAAAATATGTTTTTATTTTTTTACGAGTTAGGTCAAATGTAATCCAAAAGTAATCAAAAAGTAGTCATGTGTAGATTACATTACTAACTACTATTTTTGCCTTGAAATTTGTAATCAGTAATGGACTACAATTCGTAAACTACCCAGCACTGTGCAACTAAAGGCAAGGCAAAGCGATTTATTTCTAAATAAAAATAAAAAAAACAACAACAGTAAGTTGACCAATGTGCTGTACAGATGCTAAAACACAAATAAACATACAGTACACTCACATCTGTTATACAGCATAGACGTCAAACCATTCAACATAAAAAACAATGAGATTCCAACAACAAATCACTGAGCAGCATTCTGCAGAAAAGCCTGGGAAAAGAGACGAGTCTTCAAAAGAGTCTTAAATGACATGTGGAGGCAGTTCTTATGTGCAAAGGCAAACTGTTCCAAAGCTTCGGGCCGACACTGCAAAAGCACAGTGCTCCTACAGTTTATGAACAATCAACCTAGGAACAATCAGGAGTTTCTGGTCAGAGGACCTGAGTGATCTTGATGGTGAGTAAGGTTGTAACAAATCAGAAAGATAAGATGGTGCAAGTCCACTTAAAGTTTTAAAAACAAATAGCAAAATGTTTAAATCTGTCCTAGAACGGACCGTTAACCAATGCAAAGATGACAAAATGGGAGTAATATGGTCCCGTTTCCCAGAACCTGTCAACAATCTAGCAGTGGCATTCAGGACAATCTGTAATTGTGACCCAACTTGGTGTTTTTAATTAAAGGTTGTACTACAGCATGCTTAAAAAAGGCAGGAACAGTCCCCGATGCAAGGCAGCTATTCATTATTGATAAAACACTAGGCCCAACCACATCAAAAGTTTGTTTGATCAGACTTGATGGGACACTGCCAAGAGGGGAATCTGATGGCCTCAATTGATCAACTATTTTAGCCAAGGTAGAGAGTTGAAGAAGTTCGAACCAATCAGACATAACAGGGCAATAAGGAAGAGCAGGGGGATCAGCTACAGGAGGTATTTGAGATCTAATGTAAAAACTCATAAAATTCTCACAAGCCTTCATTGAAATCTCACTCCCAATGCTATTTGGTGAGTTAATAACATAATTTATAGTATTAAACAATACTAAACACTAACTAATAACTAAAAACTAACTTAACTGCATATTTCAGTAGTGCGTGTGGTGATAATTCATCTGTTTTCAAAATAGGGCTGCATTTTCAGACAGTTGGTGTTTTAGGTCTTCTGTTGAATAGCTGAATTAATATTTAGTTTGCTTAGTTGTATAAAAAGCTGTGTAGTACATTCATTGGCAAACCTCCCTAAGTCTACGAATGTTGTCCAACATGGACACATATAGGCCATAATATATCCATATGACTTCTAACTTTATCTTTAATCCTCCAGAACATAATTTTTTTTTTGCATCAGTTGAACAGAAATAGGTTTTCCATTCAATTTTGCCCTAGTTAAATGATGTAGGGAAGGATTCAACTACTAACCTTGATATAATACAGATGTCTTTTCCTGTCAACCTAAAGACTACACAGACTTTCCGAACTTTAGCTGGTTATATCGAAATCAGACACAGAAAAGCAGATGTTTGTGTGATATTTATGTGTTCATATCATTCATCAGGGGAGAGCCGCAGATTACGCTGGAAATACAGATGGATAAGCATAAGGGACCGTCAGCATGTGCGTTGTATAGCTGCTTACATCTGGATTTTGTCCTTGTCGCTCACCAGTAATTTTGAGGTGAGCACAGTATCTCAGAGTTTTGTTTTATGTTTGAGCATCCCATAAAGCAAGAGTATTCAATTAGAACTCCAAGACTTCACTTTCTACATTTCCTTTCCAGACAATCATAACTTTTTTCAGTTAAATGAATGTGCATTTTGGGAATAATTATTGTGAATTTCTAAGTTGGCAGCAAAATTACTTTCTAAAAGTCATAATAATAAATCCTAAATAGTCTGGCATTAACATTTCCTTAGCATGGGCTGTTTTCGAGGAGCAAAATGAATATACGCATTGTCAGTATTGATACAACTGGATATAGGCCTAAATATCAGCCAAATTAGTATTATTTCACACATATTTCTCAATAAAATAATGTATTTCAGTTGGAAAGGGAAAAAAAGTGAAACTGAAAAGCTGTGTGTCAGAAAGTGTGTCAGAAAGAAAAGAAAAGAAGTCATTTATTATCTAGTACTCATCAGCAAATCAATGTCATAAGGTAATTTTACTTTGGTTTCAGAATGATCACATGGGATTTACGGCTCAGGTGATTGGCTCAAAGGTTTGTTGTCCTACAAGCAAAAATGTCTTATTAATAACCATGCAGCTGCTATAGAGATCAATGGGAATGCTAACGGATAGCTTTCTCCCTGTTTTATAGACCTTTTTTTGGAAGAACAAATGCTCTTTTATTCATTTGAAAATCCTCAGAGTCACTGTTTTCACAGCTAATACTGCGGTTGTCCTCTCCATGTTTTGTATATTAATCCAGATATACTGTATACCATTTAACGCCTCACAAGACTCCAGCTATTTGACTTTAAAGTAAACACTAGCATCAAGTTACCTGATTTCTCTTTCGTGTTTCTTTTTTCTTTTCTGTTTCTTGTTGTGTGTAAACTCATGGCAATGCGAGAGGAAAAACAAAAAATACGAAGCTCACGTTGTCACTGCATGTGAGAGTGCACTTGATAAGACCTAGCTCTGGTTGTGTTTTCTGCTCTTCAGCTCAGAAAGCCTCTAAAGACTTGTTTGGCGGGCAGTAAGGATGAGTCAGATGAGTTTTTGAAGTGAAATTTGTGTGACACTTTAGCAGACACGCTGTGCAACCTGTTAAGTATTTGAAATCAGCATGGAAACGTTAGCATAGCATGCTAGCATATGTTGTTGTTGGATTGTTTTTCCACAGAAATTTGGCGCAAAGACCCAACAGCAGATTACAAATGTCTATCCAACATCTTTTCATGAAAAACAACTATAATAAACTATAATAACCCCCAAACAATCATATTCTGGAAGCCATGCAGTTCTATATACAATTTAGACAGAACCAAAATGGCCTTGTTTAATTTTTCAGCCATTATCTACCAGATGGGCAACAGGTGGGATTGTTCTGTGCATTCACTCACGTTGTAAAATTAAATTAGCATGTTTTATTAGCCACCTGTTTGTGTTCACGTGATAAATGTAGCATTGTCTGCAGGTTATCCCCTGTTTATCTATTGGCAGGGCTACGTTTCGTCCACTCTTTCATCTGGTTTGTCCTGACAGGAACAGATGAGGTCTCTTGCGCCCTAAGCTAAATGTTGTGTTATACTTCGTCACGGGAAGAAGTAAAATTTATTTGGAGGTAATTATTTCTTTGTCTGCATTCCACATGATGAAATGTGATTGCAAAACACATGTTCTCTCATAGCACATTTCTTTGCAATGATGTTGCACAAAAATCATTCTTTTCATAGTTTTTTTCCTCAGTAAAATTATCCAAATATCCTTAAGGCAACACACCCCATGTGAATAGGGTAAAGTTAGACTTTAAAATAACTAAATAAATATAAACTAAGTAAAATAACAGTTTAAATAACTATTAAAAGGCATAAAATTAATTACTAAAATAATTTAATTAGAAATTAACTAATAGATGTAGCGTCTGGACCAATCAAACACACAATTTTTCATTTGATTTCACTATACTTACCCAGATGATTGATTATATTAAGAATAGCATTTGTTTTGTGTTACAGGTTTCTGAAATGTTAGGTTTTAATTAGCAAATGAGGAATTATCTAATTAAATATGCACTCTTTGCATAAATATACACAATTTGTATCCATTTTCAGAATGGAAATCTGAACATTCAAAATTCTTGTTTCATTTTGTTAACATATTAAAACAACAACGACAAAAACATTTTATAAAATGTTGTATAAAATCAGATAAATGATATATGAACAAACCCCTCAGTAAAAACCTTCAGAATATAGACAGGAAAATAATTAACAAATAATTCATATCGATATTAAAAATTATGTGCTACTAAACTTGAGGGGGGGGGGGGGAAATTTA
>NW_015656599.1:1341731-1348958 GCF_001515625.1 Sinocyclocheilus rhinocerous
GGGGGGAAACTTATTTGGCATAAAATAAACATTAAAAAAGTGCATTTTGCATGTTTTTATTTGTTATCAAAAGCCAAATAACCCAAAATCTCAGAATTGATGAGTGCATGAAAAAGTTTTTTGCATGTAATGTCTCGCCTTAAACTATACATGTTTACAGTACTTGAGAAAATAATTGTGTATGATACTTTACTCACCCTCATGTCATTCCAAACCTGACTTACTTTCTTCTGTGGAGGTTAAAAAGAAGATATTTTGAAAAATGTCTCTGTGCTTTTTTCCCCCCTCCACAAAATCGAGGTCAGTAGGGTTCAGTGTTGTTTTGGGCCCCATTGACTTCAATTGTTTGGACGAGAACAGGTGTCTATGGCGTCATATGGCTCATCTTCCTAATTTCAAAAGATAGTCAGCACTTCTGTTCATGATGTGATGTGAATAAAGTCCCTATGGATGTGATGTAATGCTACGCCACCCTTTGCTCCGAAGCCCTTCTCCGCAGTCGAGACCACACAACACTGTCCAGCCGCCAGCTTTTCTGCTTCCTCCATCAACCGAGTGCAGCAATACTTTTTCTCTCTGAAGGTTTCCTTAGCTCAGCTTAATGATAAACCTTCCTCTCAGTTTTTCCCTTTTGGAAACCAACACAATCTTTCTGTGTTTTCTTGGACTGGACGCAAGATTTCACTCTGATTTGTTTGTAAAATAATGGGATGGGAAAGTCGGAGATTAATCAACCGGGTAGCCGAAATTGTCCGCACACTGGAAAACGTGTCAGAGTCAAGTCAGAGATTAAAATCTAATATATATTGTTTGCTTGTAGTGCCTGCAAGATTGAAGGACGTTTGAGGTGATTCTAGCAGTCTGTAGATACAGTGCAATTTGCTGTAATTGTGCACAGCTGTTCTCCAGGACTGTTGTTGTGCTGTTTAAAATTAAGAGAAACGCCATCAATCATCACTGATCAGGGGTTCGTCTTGGTGGCAGTGAAAATTCGGCTATAACATCAAGTACTGGTCAGTGTCAGAGTGTCAGATTCTGCAGAAAATGATTTCTTTAGGCTGTTAATTAAGTCTTTCCTATAGCAGATGTTTGGCCTTCAGCATTTGCTTTGATCTATGCACAGTTGCTCATATTTCACAATGGCTGTTTTCATGGCAATATCTCAATCAAATGTCTTATGAAATATTATGAAATATTTTAAAATAACATTTTTACACTATAAATGTAATATTTTAAATATTTGTATTAAATCGTTTATATTTTAAAATAAATAATATAATAATATATAACATATAATTTATAACACACACACACACACACACACACACACACACAACCATCCAAAGAAAGTCATTTTATTTAAAAAGGTTGCATAAAATTTATAAAAAGTGACCATACGGATATTTATAATGTTACGAAAGATTTTTATTTCAAATAAATTTTGTTCTATAAAACTTTATATTCATCAAAAATTCTGAAAAAAGTATCCCAGCTTCGAAAAAAGATGTTAAGCAGCATTAAGCAACATTTCAACATTGATAATAATAATAAATGTTGCTGAGCATCAAATCAGCATATTAGAATAATTTCTAAAGACTGGAGTGATTATGCTGAAAATTCAGCTTTTCATCACAGGAATAAATTACATTTTAAAATACATTCAAATAGAAAGCAGTTATTTTAAATTGTAATAATATTTCACAATATTTCTGTTTTTTTAATTGTAATTTTTGATTAAATAAACACAGCCTTGGTGACAGTATATATTAATATATATTTAAAAAATAATATTTACTTATTAATTTCCCCAAACATTACTGAAGGGGCTGTGAGGTCCATAAGGTGAAGAAAGGTTGGGAAACACTGGATTATATCACGTGTAGTGACATTTCCCGTCTGTAGCAGCTGATGCAGGGTTTACTGTGCCTTGGAAATTAATTTCATTTCCTGCTCCTGAAAAGTAATGGATCACAGTGCTCTAACTTCATTTGCTATGTTTCCTTTTGGTTGCTGGAGCTGCTGAATTAGAGCTTTGTTTGTGTTCTGGTTTGGTTTAGCATATTGTCAGCCAGCGTTTCAGTGAGTATTAATCAACAGAAAGAGATGAGAAGGGCTCCAAAGCAGAGAGATTCCCTTGGCTAAAACCACCTAAAAAGTGATGGTGTTTAATTTCCTGGTCCCTATTGCAATCCTGCCTCTGTCGAGCTCAGGCCACAGGGGAAATAGGTCCTTTTTTATTTTTATTTTTTGTGTTTTTAAATTGATGTTTGTATATTTTGTAAATTGTTTTGTATATACAGTGGGTACGGAAAGTATTCAGACCCCCTTAAATTTTTCACTCTTTGTTATATTGCAGCCATTTGCTAAAATCATTTACAGGTGTCGAGGGAGCTTCAGCAGAGAACTGCGGTCAGATGAGATGTTGTCAGGCCGTATGGCAGGAAAAACGTTATACTGTGCTCACAGCACGTGCTCTTAAATTGCACACACAAATGCAGTGGCGCGCACTGTATGTAATTTCATATTAAAGTGCAAAAGAAATACGAGCATGCAATGTCGTAGTTATGTCGTCAGTTAAGTCATGAAGTTACCAAAAAAAGGCAACTAAAGCTTTTAGTATTTATGTATGCGTCACATTTAAGAACATGTCTCTGAAATGCAGTGGTTTTCAAAACTGTCCTGGAGCAGCCCAGCACTGTCGCCCTCCTCTAACACACCCGATTCAACTGTAGGGACTTTAAGAGCTGAAGTGGGTCAGAAAAGGTAAGGAGATGTGAGAAAATACAATGCGTGCCAGATTATATATATATACAGTGGGTACGGAAAGTATTCAGACCCACTTAAATTTTTCACTCTTTGTTATATTGCAGCCATTTGCTAAAATCATTTAAGCCTGTTGAAAAGCAGTGACAAGCATCATAAACAAGTTTATACACTCAATGTTCCTTCAGCCAAACAATACAAGCACATTCACCATACCAGCCTCATCTATTGAGGCATGTTGAATCAGTCTTTTATTATCAGGAGAAAACCTGGATGAAATATCATGTCCTTTTACCACAGCAATAGGCCTCTGAGACCCACGTAGGCCAAGGTAATGGGAAAAAAACGTGGGCCTGAGGCTATCCTGACCCTCCTGGTTTATGAGTACATTACTACTTTGGCATTAGACCCCATTCAAAACTCCTATAAATGAACAAACTGCTGCTATAACTTCATATGACTCGAACACCACCACCACCTCAAAATACAAACCCCAAACGCTGGTTTTGTAATCGACATCTGATCCACTGCCGGAGATTTTAAGTGCACAATCAGTGACATAAATGGATGATTTTTCAGTTAAGGGGAACATTTCTGTTCCCCAGGATGAAATTAAATTAAATTAAATAGTCATTTAAGTTTTGGGATAGATTATGATGGCTTTTTACTTTAATACTTACTGGCTTTAATACTTTGTATTTGGTTACTTTAATTTGAAATGCTAAAATTAAATATTTTATATAGATATTCTATTTTCTTTCTTAAAAAAATGCTGCATTCTTCACTAAGAGGACCTTTTCATAAAATAAATTTTTAAAAAAGTAATTTGAGTTGTGGCTAAAATGGCTTTAGACCTTTTATCGGACCTTTTTTATTTTAAATGCTTAAATTAAATGTTTGAAAAATATATTTTTCAAAGGGTGTTATCCTTTTTATTGGTAACCTTCATTTGAAATTATGAAATTTAATATTTTATTAAGACATTTGTATTATATTTCTTAAAAAATAAATAATTTTAAAAGATAAATGAAAAGAAAAAAAAAAAATGAAAAATATATTTTCCAAAGGGCTTTATACTTTTTATTGGGTTTATTTAATTTTAAATGCTGAAAGGAAATATTTGAATAAAATATTTTTCATTTATGTCTTGAAAATAATATATTTAATATGTACACACATATGAAAAAGAGTTATAATTAGAAAAATTATACTTGCAATTTTACAATCTTACAAAATAAATAAATAAATAACTTTAAAATACAAACATTATATATATACAGTATATATATATATATATATATATATATATATATATACTGTATATATATAATGTTTGTATTTTAAAGTTATTTATTTATTTATTTTGTAAGATTGTAAAATTGCAAGTATAATTTTTCTAATTATAACTCTTTTTCATATGTGTGTACATATTAAATATATTATTTTCAAGACATAAATGAAAAATATTTTATTCAAATATTTCCTTTCAGCATTTAAAATTAAATAAACCCAATAAAAAGTATAAAGCCCTTTGGAAAATATATTTTTCATTTTTTTTTTTTCTTTTCATTTATCTTGTAAAATTATTTATTTTTTAAGAAATATAATACAAATGTCTTAATAAAATATTAAATTTCATAATTTCAAATGAAGGTTACCAATAAAAAGGATAACACCCTTTGAAAAATATATTTTTCAAACATTTAATTTAAGCATTTAAAATAAAAAAGGTCCGATAAAAGGTCTAAAGCCATTTTAGCCACAACTCAAATTACTTTTTTAAAAATTTATTTTATGAAAAGGTCCTCTTAGTGAAGAATGCAGCATTTTTTTAAGAAAGAAAATAGAATATCTATATAAAATATTTAATTTTAGCATTTCAAATTAAAGTAACCAAATACAAAGTATTAAAGCCAGTAAGTATTAAAGTAAAAAGCCATCATAATCTATCCCAAAACTTAAATGACTATTTAATTTAATTTAATTTCATCCTGGGGAACAGAAATGTTCCCCTTAACTGAAAAATCATCCATTTATGTCACTGATTGTGCACTTAAAATCTCCGGCAGTGGATCAGATGTCGATTACAAAACCAGCGTTTGGGGTTTGTATTTTGAGGTGGTGGTGGTGTTCGAGTCATATGAAGTTATAGCAGCAGTTTGTTCATTTATAGGAGTTTTGAATGGGGTCTAATGCCAAAGTAGTAATGTACTCATAAACCAGGAGGGTCAGGATAGCCTCAGGCCCACGTTTTTTTCCCATTACCTTGGCCTACGTGGGTCTCAGAGGCCTATTGCTGTGGTAAAAGGACATGATATTTCATCCAGGTTTTCTCCTGATAATAAAAGACTGATTCAACATGCCTCAATAGATGAGGCTGGTATGGTGAATGTGCTTGTATTGTTTGGCTGAAGGAACATTGAGTGTATAAACTTGTTTATGATGCTTGTCACTGCTTTTCAACAGGGATGGTACTTTTTGATCTCTTTGGGACATATTTGATGTGACTTCAGAGATCTGCCTGGTTAATTTTTGGCTTTGGAGAGGTTTGTGTTCTTTACTTCAGTGGGCTCCTTCTTTTATTGGCTCATGCTTGTTACCTCCACAAAAATGACAGACATTTGGATGCGTTTGCTTTGCTCTAATGAAGCTGAATCTGAGGGGACTGTAAAAAAAATTTATGTTGAAACAATTTTCACTCAGAAACTGCTAGTAAATTTCGTAAACAATTACAAAGACACGTTGAATTAAATGTGAAGTTTTGAAGTAGAAACCCCTAAATAGTATTTTCTTTATATATATATTTTTACGGTGTATTTATGAGGGTTGTATAAGGACCGTAAGAGGTTTGTTTTTGCCAGAGTGCCATCTGTCGACAGCATATTTATCTCAGCAAACAGGAAAAGGTGTTTTTTCACTCATATGATGTCCTCCTTCGCTTTTTTATTCATCCCCCAGGGTGTGTTTATCATCTTTAAGGAGGTCAGAAAGCCCTGCTGAGACTTTCATTCAGTATGTCTGAAGGCTTTCTGAGGTAAACCGCGTACTTAAGAAGAAACCCCCGTGCCAACCCGACCACTGTAACCCACCTTCAGCATAAACGTACCACCAAACCCCAACACAGCGGTGTATTTTGATATCGTAAGTGCTTGTGAAGAGTAAAACTAGCCCACGAGCCAGCATGATAACATCGGTCTGTGCATTGAGGGGCTTTTTGGAGACACTTGTATGCTAAAAAGCAAAGTTGGAGCCAAAACCGGAGCCTCCAAGACCCAGATCAATATTAGACCCCTCGAGGCCCAGATCCATATCAAAACTGAAACACTTAAGGACCAGATCCAAACCAAGACCTGTCAGTTTTATTGAATTGAAAGAAAAAAAGAAAATGCAGTTCATTTCATATACCCAACAATCAAGTTTCGCCTTATTTTCAATGCTTCTTTTTCCATATATCAAAATCTACTGTACTGTAAAATCGAATTAGTTAAAGTGCCCCTATTATGCCATTTTGAATATTGCCTTTCATGCAGTGTGTAATGTACACTCTAAAAAATGCTGGGTTGTTTCAACCCAACTTTGGGTCAAATATGGACTAACCCAACTTTTGGTTAAAAATTTAATGTAAAAATTTAACCCAACGGTTGGGTTAGTCCATATTTGACCCAATGTTGGGTTGAAACAACCCAGCATTTTTTAGAGTGTAGCGGTATGTGAATGTAAATGATCAGCAAAGTTGTAAACCCGAAAATGCACAATAAATAAAGTTATTGTCTCCCAAAAGAAAGAATCGACTCTGAACAGCCTAAATATGGAAGAAAAATAATGCCATATGTCTCTGAAACAAAAACAAAAACGTTGAATAGCACTAACTGAAAAAATAATGCATTGCATTAACAGTGCTTGCATTTTTAATGCCTTGTATTTCCAGGGCTTGCATTTTTAGGTCCTGAAATGTAACATAGTTGTTTATTTAAGCTGTGAATATTTCAATTCAAAATATTTGAATACATAATTAAAAATTCAGTAATTCATATTCATCTTCCAGAATTCACTTCCAAAATATTCAATCTGTTCAATATTATATATATATACACTTTTAAAAATAAAGGTGCTTCACGATGCCATAGAAGAACCTTTTTGTCTAAATGGTTCCATAAAGAACCTTTAACATCTGAAGAACCTTTCCGTTTCACAAAAGGTTCTTTGTGGCGAAAGAAGGTTCTTCAGATTACAAAAAGGTAAGAAAGAGATGGTTCTTTAAAGAACCTTTGACTAAATGGTTCTTTGCGGAACCAAAAATGGTTCTTCTATGGCATCGCTGCGAAGAACCTTTTGAAGCACCTTTATTTTTAAGAGTGTAATGGAATTACGAGCATACGACGTCGTGGTTACGTTGTCTGTTGGTAAATCACAAAATTACCAAAAATTACGAATACGTTACGTAACTGTTACGTCGTGTGTTAG
>NW_015656599.1:1352495-1363929 GCF_001515625.1 Sinocyclocheilus rhinocerous
ATGCTGGGTTGTTTCAACCCAACTTTGGGTCAAATATGGACTAACCCAACTTTTGGTTAAAAATTTAATGTAAAAATTTAACCCAACGGTTGGGTTAGTCCATATTTGACCCAATGTTGGGTTGAAACAACCCAGCATTTTTTAGAGTGTAGCGGTATGTGAATGTAAATGATCAGCAAAGTTGTAAACCCGAAAATGCACAATAAATAAAGTTATTGTCTCCCAAAAGAAAGAATCGACTCTGAACAGCCTAAATATGGAAGAAAAATAATGCCATATGTCTCTGAAACAAAACAATAACGTTGAATACATAATTAAAAATTCAGTAATTCATATTCATCTTCCAGAATTCACTTCCAAAATATTCAATCTGTTCAATATTATATATATATACACTTTTAAAAATAAAGGTGCTTCACGATGCCATAGAAGAACCTTTTTGTCTAAATGGTTCCATAAAGAACCTTTAACATCTGAAGAACCTTTCCGTTTCACAAAAGGTTCTTTGTGGCGAAAAAAGGTTCTTCAGATTATAAAAAGGTAAGAAAGAGATGGTTCTTTAAAGAACCTTTGACTAAATGGTTCTTTGCGGAACCAAAAATGGTTCTTCTATGGCATCGCTGCGAAGAACCTTTTGAAGCACCTTTATTTTTAAGAGTGTATATACAACATATCTCCATATACTTTTTTATTTTAGACATTAAATTGGTAAATTATAATAAAACGTTTTTACTAAATTTTATATAATAAAAATCTCATTCTTGAGGGCGCAATTTGCTGCCTGTGAGATTCTTAAGTATGCAGCTTAAAGTAGAATGGGTGCAAGAATTTGGGAGCCTAATACTGGGTCACAAAGTAATATATATATACAGTATATATGGAGAACCACTGATTTAAATCAGATTTAAACTGACTTAAACTGATTTGGAAGTGGATTTTAGGTTTCACAATGGACGGCCACATGCCAGACACCTTCAGTGACTCCTGCTGAATGATGAAGATACCCTGCTGACTTATGGTCGAGGTCATTTTCACCTTTAATACGCTGGAATTAGACTGTGGTCTTGTCCGAGACCATAAGCCAAGACCCAGATCCAGACCAAGACACTGAGTAATGAGAGCCACACCACGGTCACATTAATGTGGTCTCGAGAGATCTCAAGAACAAACCCACAACATCAAGACTCTGATTAAAAGCGTATTCATTTAAAACTATTAATTGCAAAGATTGGTACCTGACATGCAAATGGAAACCCTATTCGTCTTCAGAAAACTGTTTGGATGTTCTAGCAATGACACTGTGGTTCTTGTCTTACAGTTTTCTTGTCCGTTTCAATGCTGTCTAAGCGCTCTGATGAGCTGGAGTCTCGATGTGGAGAGAGTCGAATGGCAGGACCGAAGCCAGTGTGGTTTCTGCGGCAGACCTACTCTGACAGGTATAAACATATGAAGTTGAAGCAGAAAAAAAGCAGGATAAAGCAAGTGTGCTAATGCTAAGGGGTCATTTATAGTATCAAAATGAACCCAGAAAGCTCTTTGGATGGAAATAACGTAATTCTTTCCTAAGCAACACACTTCTAATGTGTCTAATGTCTGATTTCTGGACAGGCTTGTCAAAGTTTTTAATAATTCTTGTGCCGTCCACGATGGTGAAATTGTGGCGGGGCTTTGGCCTTCTCTCTCCAACTGTTGCCTGCCATGACTGTGAGGTTCATTCCATCCTGATTATAATTGCTTTCATCTTGTATCGTGACTGTTTTCAATTCTTCACGGCCCTGTCAGCTCAGCGAGGTTCACAGAGGTTGCTGCGGTTTAGGTGAGTCTTTAATAAACACTTGTTTTGGGCTCCATTATCAGTGAATTTTGTTAAAGAAACTATTTATGTTCACAGTATGGGAAAGGTTACTTTAGAAATGTAATAGGTTACAGATTACAAGTTACCCTATTTAAATGTAATAAGTAGCGTAACTAGTTCAGTTACTTTATTAAAGTAATCTACCTGATTACATTTGATTACTTTTCTAAATTCCTAACAAATGTTTTCAACTGTTAATCATTTTCAAACATTTAAATCAGGCAGGGTTAACCTTACAGTAGTACTCAAAGTTGATTTGGCCAGGGGAGTCTGTTGGTGCCCTGGATTTCACTCAATGGTCCCGTGAGTCATTAATGTAGGTTACACTACAATGCTGAAATAACTGTAGTTTTGGATCTGTCATGGTTACCAATCTTATTCAAGGAGGAAAAACTTTAGGTATATATTTTCTGTCAATGGGTTCATAAATAGAAGTGTGGCTGGTAAAGACTTCTTTAGCTAGCTAACAGACTAGCTAATTTGTTATGAATGGAGATTAACATTGTTAAATAAACTACTGGATATGCACCAAGCAATACACAGACCTAAAATATGTCTTGAATACATATTAGGCGGGACTAGGCAATGTCTTTCCTACTTTTTTAAATGGCTGCTCACAGTTAGCTGTAGGCTAAGTTATATGCCTGCAGATGCTTCCTCAGGTTCGACATTGAAACGTTTTATATCAAAGCACTTTAATAGTTGGAAAACATATTTTGCACTGAACCGTTATACTTGCGGCTTTTCTGGTTTCTGGATTAATTTATTTTTAAATTTATAGTACATGAACACTTTTTTTTTTTTAATCACTCGCCATTATTGAAGGATATTCCGGATTTTTTTCAAAAGGAATTGCAAATTGTATTTTCAAATTGTGTTTTCCATACGTGGACGCATAAATTGTGACACAATCCAAACGCAATTGCAAATCTTGCATTACCATTTGCATTTTCGCTTTTTCGAATGCACAGTGACTGCCGAATTTCAAATGGAAAAGCAAAGTCCATTTGTAACTGTTTAAATAGCAATATTAATTACCACGTCTGCTTTTTCACTCTCTCTGGGTTGCACATGTAACCTGCTAAAACTCAAATGGGATCACAATTCCTTTAGTATTTGAATTTCTGAAGCATTACACAGAAAGCTGTCAATCAGTGTCAGGGGCGGGACTAAACTAAGGGGCGTGTTTGTATTGGGAAGTGACATCACTCACAGATGATTGTGCCGAATGCGTTGAACAATGGAGGTAATCAGTAAAGGCACCGCTAAAGGCAGCAGCCAATCCGATAGATGCGTGTGAACGAACGGACAGTGCAACCTGGGTCTCTGTATTCTTGGCACCTTACACAATAAACAATTCCGTCGTTTTTACCCAAAATGCAGCGACACTATGGTACGCACAATATGTAAATGTTCACCATTAACCAAACGCTTTTCACCAGTTTCAGGATCTCTCACTGTTTACACTCCGACTGATGCAAGATCATCAGAATAGCATTGCTTTAATTAACGGCCTTTAAATGGCAGGAGGCAATATGCACATCAAAAATTATTCAACATATCCTATCTTTTTGCAGAAAATATTCAGATGTAACCCCATTTGTAATCGTTAACATTTTTATAAGTAACTGTAGTTTAATTACACATTTTTTTCTGGATTACAGTTACATTTATTTTGTAATTAAATTACGTAATGCTGGTACATGTAACTAGTTACTCCCCAACACTGTATCTTTATTTGATTATGTGTATGTTATTAATGTTTAAAATTAAGTTATATTATTAAGTTATTTTAAAGTTATTTACATTTAAAATAAATTTTTATATTTTTTGCAACAAGGGCTAATTTCATATTGCATTTTATTTATAACATTTTCATGCATGTTTAAAATAATATATGTTTAGACATTTTTAAGAATTTTTGTTGAAATGTGGTTTTACAGTTGGACCCAGTTTTGTAGTTTTGCACATTATTGTCAACTAAAAGTTACTTTTTTATTGACCACAGTTTTCTTTTTAGTCAGAATTACAGTACCGTTTTGGGTCGGTTAGATTTTTAAAATGTTTTTGAAAGAAAGTAGTCTCACCTAAGCTGCATTTATTTGAGCAAAAATACAGTAATATTAAAATATTGTTATAAATATATATTTGAATATACTTAAAACAAACTTTTCTTATCTTTATCATATATTCATATAATTTCATATATGAATATATCAAATGTAATTCATATACTTTCTTTGATTAATAGAAAATTCACAAGAATAGCATTTATTTGATAGAAATATTTTATAACATTATGAAATATCTTTACTGACACTTTTGATCAATTTAAATTTAGTCTTTGCTGAATAAAAGTATATTTTTTATTCAAAAAGTACTGACCCCAGTCAATCAAGAATCAAGAGTGTAATCAATAAATCAATAAATATGAAAAATTTAATAGACTTTTTTTTTATTTAATTTTTTATCAAAGACAAAAACTATGAACTGAAAAAAGTTAAACTTAACGCTCATCATTGGCCTACATCTCTAATCTATTAAATTAGCATCAAATGTGTTCTCTTTCACCAATTCTGTCCTCTTGTGTGACCGTATGACTTGAGTTTTGTAGTAGTTTGTACTGTTTTAAGTGTTTTATGGAATTGTAAATCAGTGGAACACAATAGCAGTTACTGGAAACCAGGCTAATATCAGATGCAGAACTGCAATATTACTGTAACAGAACTGGTGTTTTCAGTCTGGGACTGATATATTCTTATTCCAGTGTTTGGATAAGAAAGTGTCTGCTAACTGACTAAAATAGCTCATAATTAAGTAAATTCTGGGTTTAAAAATGATGTTATCTTTGTCAGGCTTTAGTATTCTTGCCAATGGCAAGATGCAGTTTCCATGCAGTTTATTTTCCTTATACAGTAGGTCCCAGTGACATGTTAAAATTAACGGGTGCCTTTTCCAGTTTGAGAAGGTGATCTTTTAAAGTACATTTTGAATGATTTTAAACATTCTCTGAGATGAAAAATGCACTAATAAATTGCATTGTGCCATCTCAAGCCAAATAATATAAAGTATTTAATGCATTTTAAATATCCACCTTCCAAATATCAATTGTTTAATTCATAATATGGTAACAGGGTTGACATTTTAATATTATCTTACTGACAAAATCAAAAAAAAAAAAAAACTTTCTTGAAGAGTTGTTCTTTTGCAAGAATGATGGTGTTATTTATTTTATTTTATTTTTTTATTTTTTTATATTTACGAAATAATTTAATATAAAAATATGATGGCAACATGGCTGACGTTTTAGCATTGTCTTACCGACATACTAAAAATACAATGTTCAGTTTTTAAAGTATGATGGTGTCACTTTTTTTCATTGTATATATATATATATATATATAACAATTTAAGATAAAAATATGATTGTAACAAGGTTGATGTTTTAGTATTGTCTTACCAACAAACTAAAACATTAAAAACTACAAGATGGTATGATGGCTGTCACAGATTCACCAGCCACACCTGCCACACCAGCTACCTACACCAGATCACAATCACCAGATTACTGATTACGGACACCTGATTCTGGATCCAGCGAACATCTTCTGCCCTCCTGCCTATTCGCCCAACACGCTCAGCGGTGAGTACGGTCCAAATCCATCCTGATGTCTCTCGAATTCCACACATTGATGCTCTCCTAATTTACATGAACCAATCTTTTTCAGTTAAAGTCCTTGTCTTTTCCGGAGCCTCCGGAAACTTCATTTCATCTCACTGCCTCGCCCAAATCAAAATCCCTCGACATCGCAATGTGACCTCATATCAGATATCCAACATCCAAGGAAAGCCGCTGGGCAAGAGCTTGGTGCACCACCGCACCCCGGAGGTCACGCTCCGCATCGGATGTTTACACTCTGAGTGAATCTCGTTCCTGGTGCTGGAGGAGGCTACAGTGGATATAGTCCTGGGACGTCCCTGGCTTGCTCAGCATCATCCCGACATCCACTGGACTTCCGGGGAGGTGTTCAGGTGGAGTGAATACTGCTTCCAGGGATGCTTAACAGATCTTCCTACACCCATTCAAACCAGTACCCTATGCTCAACCACCATTAAAAGTCCTGCCTTCCATGACACTGTACAAATTCCTACTGAATACCGGGCGTTCCAGGATGTATTCAGTAAGGTCGTGGCAACACATCTTCCTCCACATCGGCCATGGGACTGCGCCATCGACCTGCTGCCTGGGGCCAAACTGCCTAAGGGACATGTCTACCCACTCTCAATCTCGGAGAGAGCTGCCATGGAGGAGTACATTAAGGAGGCCTTACAACAGGGGTTCATCCGTCCTTCCACCTCTCCTGCAGCCTCCAGTTTCTTTTTTGTGGCGAAGAAGGACGGGGGCTTACGCCCCTGTATTGATTATCGCGCACTCAACGCACAGACTGTCAAATTCACCTATCCTCTTCCTCTGGTACCAGCCGCCTTGGAGGAACTCCGTGGAGCTCATCTCTTCACCAAGTTAGATTTACACAGTGCCTACAATCTAGTCCGTATCCGAAGAGGGGATGAGTGGAAGACGGCCTTTGTGACTCCCTCTGGGCACTACGAGTACCTGGTGATGCCGTATGGCCTTTCAAACTCACCTTCAATATTCCAGAATTTTATGAATGAAATCTTCAGAGACATTCTCAACCGGTTTGTCATCATCTACATCGATGACATTCTAATCTACTCACCCAATCTCGAGGAACAACGGCACGTCACCCAGGTACTCCAACGTCTCAGCCAGCATCACTTATATCTTAAACTAGAGAATTGTGAGTTCCATCAAACCACCGTTCAGTTCCTGGGCTATATCATAACCCCAGAAGGAGTACAAATGGACCAGAGGAAGGTGGAGGCAGTGTGGATCTGGCCACAACCTACCACGGTCAAGGAGCTGCAGAGATTTCTGGGGTTCACTAACTTTTATCGCCGGTTTATAGCCCATTTCAGTCAGCTGTCAGCTCCACTTACACCTCCTCTGGCGAAAACCTAAATCCCTCTCCTGGACACCTGAGGCCATGGAGGCTTTCCACCAGCTGAAATTGACCTTCTGCACCGCTCCTACCCTCACTCACCCAGACCCGAATCTCAGTTTCGTGGCGGAGGTGGACGCCTCAACGCTAGGAGTTGGTGCAGTACTGTCCCAATGGAAGGGTGAAACCCCAGTACTCCATCCATGCGCATACTTCTCCAAGAAGATGTCCCCGGCGGAGCAGAATTATGACATCGGGAACCGCGAGTTACTTGCCATCAAGCTCGCACTGGAGGAGTGGCGGCACTGGTTGGAAGGAGGTCAGTACCCTTTCGAGGTGATAACTGACCATAAGAACCTCCAATACCTTCGAGAGGCTAAGCGCCTCAATCCACGACAAGCAAGATGGGCCTTGTTCTTCACTCGCTTCAAATTCACTGTATCCTACAGTCCAGGTCATAAGAACCTCGAAGCAGATGCTCTTTCTCGCCTTCACCAATCTGATCCGTCTCCGGAAAGCCCGGAACCCATTCTTTCGCCCACCTTGTTCGTGTGCCCTATAGAATGGGCACTCGAAGATCAAATTCGTGCCACCACTCTGACGGAACACGCTCCGCCGGGAGTTCCGGAAGGTAAGAGTTATGTACCTACCACTCTGCGCCTCGCCCTTCTGAACTCCATCCACACATCTCCGGGATTGGGTCACCTAGGCAGCCAACGAACCCTCTTGCTCCTCCGGAACCGTTACTGGTGGCCCAGCATGGCTTGGGATGTCGTCCGCTACGTCAAGAGTTTTTCGGTCTGTGCCATCACATCCACTCCACGCCGCCTACCAGAAGGCAAGTTGGTTCCACTATCCATCCCATGCCGACCCTGGTCCCATATCGGGGTGGATTTCGCTACAGATCTTTCACCTTCCAATGGATACACGACCATCTTCTTGGTTGTGGACAAATTCTCCAAAGCCTGCAAGCTAATCCCCTTATGAGGGTTACCTACTTCCTTGGGAGCGGCTGAAACTCTCTTCCATCACGTCTTTCTGTATCCCAGAAGATATTGTTTCCGACAGAGGGCCACAGTTTATATTTAGGGTCTGGCGTGTCTTCTTCCATCTGCCGGGTGTCTCTGTCAATCTATCTTCAGGTTATCACCCTCAAACCAACGGCCAGACCGAACGCAAGATCCAGGAGATCGGACGATATCTCCGAGCCTACTGCAACGCACATCAGGACAATTGGAGCCAGTATCTCCCCTGGGCTGAGTATGTTCAAAATTCATTATTCATTATTCATTCCACTGTGTGCTCGGGTATCAACCGCCACTCTTCCCCTGGACTGGTGAGCCTTCAGAAGTCCCTGCGGTTGACTACTGGTTCCGTGAGAGCGAGGGGGTATGGGACTCGGCACACGTCCATCTCCAGCGGGCAGTGCGGAGACATAAGCACTACGCTGATTCCCGTCACTCTGCTACACCTACCTATCAACCGGGCGACCGAGTCTGGCTCTCCACTCGGGATATTCGTCTCCGGCTGCCCTGCAGGAAGCTGAGTCCCCGTTATGTCGGACCTTTCCCTATCACAAGGCAAATCATTGATGTCACATATGAACTCCAACTCCCAGCCACTTATCGCATTTCACCTACCTTCCATGTCTCCCTGTTAAAACCTTTTATTGATCCACTTCTCCCTCCTTCCACTGAACCCGAGATACCTCCTCCTCCCGAGGTCAACTCCAACGAGACCATCTACCGAGTCAAAGAAATCCTAGACTCCCGATGGCAGGGCGGCCGGCTCCAATACCTCGTGGATTGGGAGGGGTACGGTCCCGAGGAAAGATCTTGGGTGGACAGAGATGATGTTCTGGATCTATCACTCTGCTCCGATTTCCATCAATCTCACCCAGATCGTCCTGCTCCTAGGGGTTACGGTCATCCTCGCCGTCAGTTACGGGCGCCAGGAGTCACCCGTGGGGGAGGGGGTACTGTCACAGATTCACCAGCCACCTACACCAGATCACAATCACCAGATTACTGATTACGGACACCTGGTTCCACTTACCATACCCTTTATCAAGCTTCTCACCTCATTCCCTCGTTGACTGGTCTCAAAGTTGCACACCTTCTCCGATCTCTCCACTTACCTGCCTGGATCTCAGTGGATCCGCGTCTCTCTCTGCTTTTGGCATTCCAAGAAGGAATTAAGATAAGGACAGTGATTTCTCAGTTTATGAGACTTTTGCCTTTTTATGTTTGAACATTCCGTTGTGGAACCTACCTTCAGTTTATGGCAATAAAGAAGCTCAGAATCAATCTTCCATTGTGTGCCTCTCTGTCCAGTTGTGACAATGGCGTCATTATGGTAATGTTGTTTTTTTTTTAGTTGATAGAACATATAAAAATATGAAGATAGACAAACCTAAAAAAAAGCAAGGTAAACATACCTAACTTTTTTTTTTAAAGAGTTCACTTCTAAAGAGTTCACTTATTAATATTATTATTATTATTATTATTGTTGTTGTTAAAATTTTTTTTTTAATTGAATATTTTGAGATAAAAAAATATGCTGGAAACAGGGTTGATTTATATATATATAGTCTTACCAACAAAAACAAACAAAAAACAAGATGCAGATATGCAGATACTTTAGTAAGACACAACTTCAAGTCTGTAAGTCTATTAAGTGTCAAGTTTAATAATATATTGTCAAATATAGAGAGTGAATAAGGACAAAATGTATTTAGTTTTCATGAACAAAAAATGTGAATATTAACTAAACACAGGGGTGAGAACAGGCCAAAAATATTTTAAAATATAAATAAGAGAAATCAACTAAAATTAACATTCTGCCTAAATCTATATGAGGGACATAAATACTCTTGGTACCTATTCTGTAACTCAAGGCCCTGAACTAGATGGATGTTTATTTCTGGATAGATATGTCTGCAGTAGCAACATGAAGGCTAGCGTTGGAGAGATTTGTAGTCTTACAATATATTCTATGTTGTCCACAGATTTTCTCCATCTCCGTACATGCTGTTCCTGAGAGACGTGTCCTGTTGAAGGTTTGCTGACTGAGTTTGATGTCTTGTGATAGTATCTGGTCTGTTCATTATGACAGTCCCTCATGAGACGGACAGGACGAGTGAAAAACATCTCCCTTCACAAACGCAGGCGTAGTTACGCACCAACTTTGGTGTGCTTCATGAAAACCTATAGATCACAAGATTTGGGCAGAGAAAAGAATAAATATGGCTATTTTGAATGGCTGTCAATGGGAAAACATGCTTTTTGGGTTCCAAATGATGTGGTTAAAACCTTAACCTGTTGTCTGGAACTGCATCTAATATAGTGGTAAAGCGACATGGAGTCGATGATAATTTGTTCCATTGATTCATGCTTATGGTGGCATGAAGACAGTCGAGTTGGCCAAATGTGTCAGCTCTTCCTGAGAGAGTCGGCCATTAATCTGGTGCACAGACAGATGTCGGTGAAGCACCAGGATCATTTGAAATCAAAGATGACGTTCATAGCGAACACTGAAACAAAGGCACTTTAATGTTAAGGGACTTTACCCTTCACTTTCAATTGAGTAATTCTCTCGCTGTACGTTTGGAAGAAGGGCTGATGGAGGGTTATATGAATCAGATTGGCCAGTATACATCAACAAACCATTTTCCCTTCACACCTCAGTGCTACTGGCCTCATAAATTGAGACTTTGAATTCTCGCACACGTCTTTTTGCTTGCCAGTAGTCAATATGACTATGACATGGTCTGAAATGAGATCCTTCATTGAACAGTTTGAGAGTCCATGCGTCCTGCCAAACTGAATGCTTGATGGTCTGCATTCCTTTGTTGTTGTTGTTTTTTTGGCTGGAGAGTGGTGACAAGGTTTGCATATGCTCTCCAATGGGATATAAACATCGCATTACTCTCCAGTGCAATACTTGCGCATTGCAATATTATTATTATTATTGTTATTAGTAGTAGTATTTAATTTTTTAACAATCATAAGAACCTTAATGTAAGAATAATAATTATAATTGTATTATTTTGTGGTTATTAATTACAATAATAATAAAAAGTGATATTTATTAAAAATTATTATTATTATTATTATTATTATTATTATTATTAACTATTATTACTGTTGTTGTTTAAAATGTTATTTATTACTTGAAAATATAGAATAGTCTAAAATATTTATAATGTAATCATTTTATAATATGTGTATCATCACATTAATAATAATAATATGAAATGTGTAATAAATATGGTGTAAATATGTATTATTATTATTATTAATAATAATTAAATGTAATACTAGTTTTTAAAATATGATAAGACTATTCATTTATCATTAATAATAATAATAATAATAATAACAATGCATTTCTAATGAATATTTTGAACAAATACATACTGTATTTTATCAGCATTATCACCTTCACCATTTTAAAATTATTATAATGATTATTATTAGTGTGAATCCAATATTTAAATATGCACATAAATTAATTACATTAACAGTAAGTAAATAACATGTATTATATATATATATAT
>NW_015656599.1:1364582-1371772 GCF_001515625.1 Sinocyclocheilus rhinocerous
TTTTAAAATATAAATCAGAAAAATCCACTAAAATGAACATTCTGCCTAAATCTATATGAGGGACATAAATACTCTTGGTACCTATTCTGTAACTCAAGGCCCTGAACTAGATGGATGTTTATTTCTGGATAGATATGTCTGCAGTAGCAACATGAAGGCTAGCGTTGGAGAGATTTGTAGTCTTACAATATATTCTATGTTGTCCACAGATTTTCTCCATCTCCGTACATGCTGTTCCTGAGAGACGTGTCCTGTTGAAGGTTTGCTGACTGAGTTTGATGTCTTGTGATAGTATCTGGTCTGTTCATTATGACAGTCCCTCATGAGACGGACAGGACGAGTGAAAAACATCTCCCTTCACAAACGCAGGCGTAGTTACGCACCAACTTTGGTGTGCTTCATGAAAACCTATAGATCACAAGATTTGGGCAGAGAAAAGAATAAATATGGCTATTTTGAATGGCTGTCAATGGGAAAACATGCTTTTTGGGTTCCAAATGATGTGGTTAAAACCTTAACCTGTTGTCTGGAACTGCATCTAATATAGTGGTAAAGCGACATGGAGTCGATGATAATTTGTTCCATTGATTCATGCTTATGGTGGCATGAAGACAGTCGAGTTGGCCAAATGTGTCAGCTCTTCCTGAGAGAGTCGGCCATTAATCTGGTGCACAGACAGATGTCGGTGAAGCACCAGGATCATTTGAAATCAAAGATGACGTTCATAGCGAACACTGAAACAAAGGCACTTTAATGTTAAGGGACTTTACCCTTCACTTTCAATTGAGTAATTCTCTCGCTGTACGTTTGGAAGAAGGGCTGATGGAGGGTTATATGAATCAGATTGGCCAGTATACATCAACAAACCATTTTCCCTTCACACCTCAGTGCTACTGGCCTCATAAATTGAGACTTTGAATTCTCGCACACGTCTTTTTGCTTGCCAGTAGTCAATATGACTATGACATGGTCTGAAATGAGATCCTTCATTGAACAGTTTGAGAGTCCATGCGTCCTGCCAAACTGAATGCTTGATGGTCTGCATTCCTTTGTTGTTGTTGTTTTTTTGGCTGGAGAGTGGTGACAAGGTTTGCATATGCTCTCCAATGGGATATAAACATCGCATTACTCTCCAGTGCAATACTTGCGCATTGCAATATTATTATTATTATTGTTATTAGTAGTAGTATTTAATTTTTTAACAATCATAAGAACCTTAATGTAAGAATAATAATTATAATTGTATTATTTTGTGGTTATTAATTACAATAATAATAAAAAGTGATATTTATTAAAAATTATTATTATTATTATTATTATTATTATTATTATTATTATTATTATTATTATTATTATTATTATTATTATTATTATTAACTATTATTACTGTTGTTGTTTAAAATGTTATTTATTACTTGAAAATATAGAATAGTCTAAAATATTTATAATGTAATCATTTTATAATATGTGTATCATCACATTAATAATAATAATATGAAATGTGTAATAAATATGGTGTAAATATGTATTATTATTATTATTAATAATAATTAAATGTAATACTAGTTTTTAAAATATGATAAGACTATTCATTTATCATTAATAATAATAATAATAATAATAACAATGCATTTCTAATGAATATTTTGAACAAATACATACTGTATTTTATCAGCATTATCACCTTCACCATTTTAAAATTATTATAATGATTATTATTAGTGTGAATCCAATATTTAAATATGCACATAAATTAATTACATTAACAGTAAGTAAATAACATGTATTATATATATATATATTTGCTTATTTTATGATTTTATATGCTTATTATGATCCAAAGCACCATTTATCTTACAAAAGATTTAAGTTTAAATCCTAAGCCTAAGATTTCTTCAGAGTAAGATAAAAAAGTAATTTCAACAAAAGTTTCATGACCGTTTGTTTGTTCCACTAGTTTAGCCTTTTCAGTTTGTTTCATAGTAATGACTGCCTGACTGTGCATTATGCCTAACATATAACCAAATGTTTCTGGCAAATTTCATGTAAGCTGCTTTAATCAACCACAGGGCTATCAAAACAGCCAACGAAACATTCAGATCACTTAAAAGATGACTGATCTATGGATGGCGAGGCAGTGCATGCAGGCCATTCACCAGCAGTAATTACATTACATCACAAGCACGCAAGCCGCGAGGCCCCTGTCGCTTCTGGTATTTCCCTCTCTTTCTGTGGCCAAATGAGAACCACAAATGTATGTACGCAATCCTGCAGATGTTGTGGAATCATAAACATTGTCATTCAACATTACAAGGACGAGTTGCGAACACAGGACAGCGTGTTTTTGTTGGGGAGCGAATTCACGCCCCCCTTTTTCCAGAGTCACGAACTCAACCACTTCAGTTCTGTATACGATGGCAGAGAATCTATGATTGCGGATACTTTCTTTGTTCTTTCGTTTTATGATTCCAGCATCCTGTTCTTTCCCAACTGACAAACCTCTAATTGGATCTGCAGACAGCCACCTTCAGTTTGGAACTAGACCGTAGCTTTTCTCGATTAATGCGCAATTGAACCGGATCAGAGTAGTGCAATTTAGCAAATCTGTTTTCTTCATTAGGGAACGATCAGAAACAAACAACCTGGTGAATCGCAAACATATGTGGAGAGACCCTCACCAGGCCCAAGGCCTTTCTGCACCTGTAGCGATGCCGGATTGGTTATTTCTAAGCATAAATCCACGACTTGCGCCAAAAGTCGAGATTACAATCGCTCGAAGGGCTCGTTGCCTGATTGTATGACAGCCAGGTTGGCGGGCACAACGATGGCCTGCAACTGCGGAGCTCATCAGGTGGAGAGATATTCTGAGGATTCGTTTCCCTTTTCTTTTGTCTGTTTAAATAATTAAGGCCTGGACATGACAGAGAATTGGACGGGTGTCCCCTTCGAGGTCCCTGGTGTAAGATCCCGCTCCAGCCGTGATTAAGTGATGTCTTTTGGAGCCCGTGCCGGTTTAGTTATTTCTTTTGTTTTGGGCTCCAAGGAAAATCTCCACCAGAGCAGATGGTGGGGTAGGCAGGAGTGAAAGGGAGATGAAGGAAAACGAGAGAGAGGTGACACATTTTCTCCAGGAAACCTCAGAGGGCTCATCACAGACTGCTGACCTTCCAACTCCTTCAGAATATTTTAGTGTTTTTCCTTCTTATTGCGACCTAAGAAACCTGTAGCGTTGCACTCCAGTCCATCGCGAGTCCAGTAATCATGTTCATATTATCTACGGCTTCTGCTTCCAGAGATGTTTTACTTTATAGATCAGGAAGAGTCGAGATGATTCAGTTGTAAAGAGCCAAATGATGCAAATGATTTTTTCGTCGGTCAATTTACTACGACTGGAAAATGGCTTATGTGAAGGTTTGCTTCGCGTTTTTCAAATGTACAGGCGCTGTAATAAAATGAGATTTCTCTTTAAAGGAGTAGTTCAATCATTATGCTGTTTCAATCTTTTTTGTGTGCATTAACAATGGAGAACAGACCTTTCAAGCTTCTAAAAGGGCACGCAAGCACCATAAAACTATCTTCATACTTTATATTCCCAATCTCCCATATGAAACTTTTTGTGAGGAAAAAAATGAAATTTAAAGTGATAGTTCACCCAAAAATTAAAAATTTCATCATCAAATTTTGTCATCATTAAACAGTTTACGGTAGCCATCGATTTCCATAGTATGGAAAAAAATACCAACATACCAAGATATCTTCTTTTGTGTTCAACAGAAGAAAGAGACTCATACAGGTTTGGAACAAATTGAGGGTGAGAAAATGATGACAGAATTAAAATTTTTGGGTGAACTATACCTTTAAGTTGTTATACAGTACATTGACAATCTTCCAATCTATTGAGATGTTTACAGTTGGCAGCTGGATCATTGGTTCATTGATCAAATCATGATTCTTCAATAACTTTTGTATAAAAATGTATTCAAAATGTAGGAAGAATTAAAACCACACGCACGCAAGAATCACATACTCTGGGTAGCCTTAGAAACACATTAAATATGCAAATACCATTCATTCTATATTTTTTCAAGTGATGCTGTAGAAGAACCATTTTTTGTTCCTAAAAAATTATTTCAGTGATCAGTTCCTCAAAGAACCATTTTTTTTTCTTCATGTGAAGAATATTTTAATAATCTGAAGAACATTTTTCCACTATAAAGAACCATTTGTGCAATGGAAAGTTTCCTAATGGAACCACCAATACCAATGACAGTGAAATGATGTGTGGCTAAGTATGGTGTACCATACTCTGAATTTGTGCTCTGCATTTAACCCTTCCAAGTGCACAAACACAGCAGTGAGTAGTGAACACACACCCGGAGCAGTGGGCAGCCATTTTTGCTGCGGCACCCGGGGAGCAGTGCCTTACTCTTCAGTCATGGTATTGAATGTGGAAGAGAGTGCTGGTCATTCACTTTCCCCCACCGACAATACCTGCCGATACCAAGACTCGAATCCACGACCTTTGGGTTACAAGTCCGGCTTTCTAACCATTAGGCCACGACTGCCCCAGAAAGGCATTTTAAAGAGTAAGAAAAGGTGTGTTATATAGCTGTGAGGTTCCTCTGCATAAAATGCAAATATGCTATGTAGCTACAGCTGGCTTATGAGATATCTATAAACTGGGTCTGTATGAAAGGTGTCTATTGTGTTTAAATTGGTTTTAAGGATGGCACACTTGCCATTTTTCAAGGATCTTGCTGTGATCTAGTCTTTACAAAGAGTCAATTATTTATTTATTTTTGCTGAGAAAAGGCTGTAAAGGAAAGGATGCACAGAATTCCTTTATATGGAGATTTGGGCAAGTTTTATCCAAATGACTAATGATGTGAATTAGGCAGATATATTTTTCACGAGAAGTTCTCATTTGAGTATAAAAACAAATAACTGACACTATTATTAGTGAATAGAGACCATGATAAGACTTCAAACGACAATGTATCACTCAAGTTGCATATTAACCACTTTTTTGATACTTTTATGATGCTTTTTGATCAATTTTAGAGCTCATTCATTTTTATTATGTTGAAAAGAGTAGACCGGATTGTCTTTAAAATTTCACCTTTTGTGTTCCAGGGAAGGTGGCAGGTCATACATTTTTGATGACGAATTTGGCAGATTTTTCATTTATTCCCCTAAAGCACACCATAAAACATTTAATTTTAGATCCACTGGCATTTACCAGCAAATCTGTACTTGCATTTTGGATTTGGATGATATAACTCCAGCTTCCTTGACTCTTTCGGAACCTACTCCCACTGCTTTGTGTAATGTAACCCAGCGCTGTTCTCCATCATCCTCTCTGTATTTCTGGCTCCAGAGGTCCTGTGAAGAATTGCTGTCCACTTTTGGCCTTCAGACCAGGCCAGAGAACAGGTGGTGAAGCTATCTCCAGCAGCCTTTCTTTCGCTTTAGCTCTCTGCATACTTGAAAACGAGCCATGTGGCATGCAGAGCCGCGGTGAAGGCAGGGCTGGGTCAACACGGGCACAGGATGGAGAAAGTCTTTCAGGAAATTCCTGCACAGAATACAAAAGAGAACAAAACGTTTGACACAAAGCCTGGTCTTAAAACCGATTGTTAATTTTCTCACTCCTTCTATCCAGCATTTTCCGTGCCATATGTTTGATTTTCAATTTTTTTTATGTACGAAGAAATCCAATGCCCTTTTTTTTTTAAATAATAAAAGCCGTGCAACGCAGTGTTGCTAACAACATTGACCTTTTTACAGGACAGAACTTTGCTGTTACTGGAGGCCTTCTTGCTAAACGATTTTGAACACACATGATGGTAATTGAATTGCTGTCCACTTTTGGCCTTCAGACCAGGCCAGAGAACAGGTGGTGAAGCCATCTCCAGCAGCCTTTCTTTCGCTTTAGCTCTCTGCATACTTGAAAACGAGCCATGTGGCGTGCAGAGCCGCGGTGAAGGCAGGGCTGGGTCAACACGGGCACAGGATGGAGAAAGTCTTTCAGGAAATTCCTGCACAGAATACAAAAGAGAACAAAACGTTTGACACAAAGCCTGGTCTTAAAACCGATTGTTAATTTTCTCACTCCTTCTATCCAGCATTTTCCGTGCCATATGTTTGATTTTCAATTTTTTTTATGTACGAAGAAATCCAATGCCCTTTTTTTTTTAAATAATAAAAGCCGTGCAACGCAGTGTTGCTAACAACATTGACCTTTTTACAGGACAGAACTTTGCTGTTACTGGAGGCCTTCTTGCTAAACGATTTTGAACACACATGATGGTAATTGACAGCGTATGTTCTTGTTGAAATGCAATATGGAAACTATTCCTTCTCTCAAATGTAATTTCAAATCGCAGGTGTCCAAATACATGAGAATCTGTGGAGTGTTCCTTCATTCCAGTCAGAGGAGAATCAATAGGGCAGGCAAGGCAGGCAATTGCCTGGGGTCCCGCATTTTGAGGGGTATTACCGTATTGGCCCTAATATAAGACGACCCTGATTATAAGACGACCCCCCTTTTTCCAGATGTACCTTTTGGAAAAAGGCTTTTTAAAAACAAAATCTTGTTTTTTCTCAGTAAAACACATTTTGTCTTCAATTATTTTTGCAGCGTTGAGTTGTTACAACCCCTGGACTGTGTGTGTTTTTGCTCCCCATGTGCTCTCCGTGACCTAGTTTCTCCCTCATGTTAATTGTTTATTGCTCCCAGGTGTGTCTGGTCATCAGTGGTGGAGGTAACGAATTACAACTACTCACGTTACTGTAATTAAGTATTTTTTTCGGGTACTTGTACTTTTTTGAGTATATTTTTAAAGCTGTAGCTACTTTTACTTGTACTTAAGTACAAATTAAGCAAAATAATCTACTTAGTTACTTTTAAATCATAGTTCGTTACTGAGTACGCCCACAATTTGAATTGATATTCAAACCTTATTTGATGGCACTTCAGTAGCCAATAAAGATATCTGATCGTAAACGGACCAATAACAGCCCTGATATCTGAACCGGGAAAAGCTGCTGTTTTTCCAAGCTGCATCTCTCTCTCCTCTCCGACAGCGAGTTTGACACGCATCCGCCTCCTGTCGATTACAGAGTCTGAATGTCCGCGTGGGATTGCAGGTATTCCGCATAATTTTAATCATTCCCGCGCAAATGTGGCG
>NW_015656599.1:1371878-1374411 GCF_001515625.1 Sinocyclocheilus rhinocerous
CAGCTTTTGCAACAAAGTTACCCTATTTTAAAGACACAAATACATATAAATATTGGTCAATTAACATGACAAAAATCTCAATCTTAAACATTTGCTCATTCTATGTATGTAAATAAAAACCTATATTAAAATCTGTTCATCATATAAAGCGAATGTGTCTTTTTAGAAGACTTGGATTAAACCAATTTCAAAGCTTGAAATAATAAGCTTGAAAAAATGATTGCCTTGAAAAAATGGATGTGCAAAAAAAAAGTAAAATATTAAAATATCTATATGGAAGTATACAGTAGTATGTGTTAGTTTTGCCAATGGTATTGAAAATTAGTTGTCATGAAATCAAAAATGACCCTACTTACTTTTTAGTGCACATTACTAGTGAACAATTAAACCGTGCAAATCAATACACTCGAAAAAAAATAGTCTGCCGTCGTAATCTTTAATCAAATACTGAATATTGGCTTCTGCTCTGGAATGGCGTTCTGGCTCTGATGACATCAGTTTGATGGCTTCGGGAGAATCCTCTTGTTAAGAATGATGTAAGGACTGCTGTTTCCGGGTCCAAGCCTCTACTCATTTCACTATTTAATTAATATTACATATTTAAGCTAAGCATTTAAAAATTTGCTGTGCACACTAGTCTCTGTGCTCACAGTGTCTCAGACACTAATATTTTAGCTGAATCACTGTCAGACTATCTGAGATTTCAGTATGGAGATAAAGGTTAGGGTTATAATTTTTCAGTATTACATTACATCGTGGGTGTATATTAGCACAGTTGGTTGTTTTCTTGTGGTGTCTGGCAGAGCATTAGGACCCAGAAGCAGTGAAGCGTGATGTCAGACGTAACAAGTAGATATTCTTAATCCTCTGGGGTCCGAGTGTGTTTTGGGGCCCTGGAAAAGTTGACATGCCCTGACATTTGTGCTTTTTTCAGTTGCTTACAAACATTTTAATGTCTAAAGTTTAATAACACTGTAATCAGCACAAACTGGGCTACAATAATATGTGAGCAGCATGTATGTACGTGATTGTGTTTTTGAGAAAACAACGTTTTCAACAGCACGTGCTTAGTGAAAAACTACAATTTTAACCACTGCTATCTAACCGTAAATCTGCTATGCATGAGGTGGAGTGGAGGTGCACCACAATAAAACCCCGCCCTTTATTCAAAATTCCGTTTTTACTTGGAAATACATCACAACACTGAAGTCAGTTGCAACTTCCGGTTCACGGGTACTTTGATATTGATATTTTTCAAGGTATTGAAGTTAGAAATTCCTGTAGCATGACCACTAATTCACATTTTTTGTCAATAAGATAAAAGTGGGTTTTGTTCAAAGTAGCTATTATCCACATATATCTTTGATATGAATGAATATTTTTTGGTAATTCATTAAATATCGCCGGCTAAAAAGTAACTAGTAACTAGTACTTTGAGTAGTTTTTGAGAAGAGTATTTTGTACGCGCTTCTTCGTCTCCTCCACAGTAGCAGTATTGTGACAGAATACCAGACCAGTACAGTTTATCAGCGTGTTTTCCCTCGTTTTGTTTCCGTTTTTCCTACAGTGTTTTTGTTTCCGTTGTGTTCTCCCTCATGGATCCCCTCACCCGCCCTGAATACCGCCTCCTCCAGCTGGAGCAGGGTGAGCATTCGCTCGAGGACCATACCAGACTGTTTCTGGCTCTCGCCTAACTCACCAGCTATCCGGACGAAGCGTTCTGTGCGTTCTATGATGCCAGCCTGAACACCGCGTGCAGAGTGCCGTCGTCCGAAGATGGTCCTCGAGCAGATTTCGCCGCCTTCGTGTAGTGGATTCTGGCGAGAAATAGATCGCCATTCACCATCTGCCCCGTGAATGATCTCGCCGGATCTACTCCTGACCCAGAGCCCAGCCCACCATCTCCCTGCTGTGCGGAGCCAATGCCCGAGCCCACCGATGACGGAGAGCCCGTGCACGCCGCGACCGACGAGCCATCGCTGCATGGAGCAACAGTGCTGAGGATCGCCGCGGAGCCAGAGCTGCTGAATACGTCAGACCAGGTGCGAGAACCAGCAACAGAGCCCGCCACGAGGGAGAAGGCCGCGGACAGTGAAAGCACAGAGAGGAGCTCCACCCCCTGCACCGTGGCTGAGGGTGAGCTGATTATGGATCTGGGACTGCTGGACTTCAAGGATCTGTCCACCGGCTCTGCCGGGCTCCCTCGTCCCTCCGGCACCGCCTTGGTCTGTCATCGACCATCCTGCGCCTCAGGACTCCACTCCTCTGGCTGTGCCTCGTCCCTCCGGCTCCTTCAGGCTCTTCCTTCCCTTCGGCTCCACATGGGTCCTCTGTCGCTCCGGCTCCACCGCGGCCTTCTGCATCCCCGCCTCAGTCGCCGGCGCAATCTGCTCTGCCTTGGACCTCGGGATCCTCCCCGTCGCCCTGGCTCATTGGCTCTCCGTCTCCGTCTCGGGCTCCTCCGCCACCTGCTCCGCCGCCGTTGGTCGGCCCCCTGGAGGCGTCGGCCCTTCCTCCTCCATGGCTCCTCCCT
>NW_015656599.1:1374908-1376101 GCF_001515625.1 Sinocyclocheilus rhinocerous
GCAACAGAGCCCGCCATGAGGGAGAATGCCGCAGACAGTGAGAGCACGGAGAGGAGCTCCGCCCCTTGCACCGTGGCTGAGGGTGAGCTGATTATGGATCTGGGACTGCTGGACTTCAAGGGGGAGTCTGTTGATGGGGACCTCATCGACTGGGATACTGATCTGGCCCCTTTCCTCCCTCCAGCTGCGGAGCCCTCTGTCACTCCCGTTCCTGAGTTAAGCCCAGAGAGGGCTCCCGTTCCATAGTTCAACATGGACTCTTGTTTGCCGGTCCCCTCCCGGGTGCCCGTTCTCCTCCCGAGCCTCCTCCCAAATTCCCACCCGTGCCCCCCCTCTGTTGTTCTACGGCACGAGGATGCGCCTTCCGGGAGGGGGGCGATATGTCACGCCTCTGGGCTGTCTGTGTGTGTTTTTGCTCCTCATGTGCTCTCCGTGACCTAGTTTTCTCTTAACATCATGTTAATTGTTTATTGCTCCCAGGTGTGTCTCGTCATCCCCTCATCAGTCAAGTGTATATAAAGAGTGTTCTGTTCTATGTTTCGTCATCCGGTATTATACGTCTAATGCCAATGCTATGTGTGTGTTCCTGCCCGTTCTGTGTGTCTTTACGGAACTTTCGTCTTTGTCACCCAAGATTAGTTTTCATCCCTGGGTACTGTGTCTTGCTGCCAGTGTGTAGCCCACAAATCAATATTAAGAAATATCATTACATTTACTTAGTTGACATTATTTACTTAGCTCTTCTACATTAAATTAGTTGAGTTAACATAATTAGTTGTCAACTAATAAAACTAGTAAAGCTGATAAAAACATACTTCAGGTCAACAATTAACCAAGAGAGGCTGTCAGCAGCTGGCACTAATTTCAATTGAACGGAACATACAAAGGTCTTTGGATATGGAGGATATAGTGACAGCATTTGCTGTAGCTAAGGCTCGTAAGCACCATTTTTAAGGTGACAATCCATTACTGTAAATATGAAGATTGTATTGTACAGTATTGTATGCCATAAAGATGAAGATTGATATTTTGTTAAAGAATAAGCACTTTGTTTAAAAAAAATAAAGAATTTCTATTATATGTGTTTTAACTACTTTTTGTATGTTGTATAAATATATATCTAGGTAACGAAGATATATTAACAAAATAATCTTTTAGAAGGGCCTCATCTATTAATTTTGCCTGGGGCCCCC
>NW_015656599.1:1377159-1378849 GCF_001515625.1 Sinocyclocheilus rhinocerous
ATTTGTTAAATCTAGCTAACAAAATATATATTGTGTGTTTGAGTGGTCCAGACGCTACAGGGTCAAGCGAATAAAGAGGGAGGAAGGATAATGACTGATGCAGTCACTCCGAAATTACTCCAGTGGATTGGAAATATCTGAAAAATCTCACTGCTGCTCTTCACAAAGCCATTATTAAGTATTCAAATGAGTGGCGTACCATACCATCACCGTTCTGGGCTAATGAATACAGTCCTCATTGTGGCCCATTCACACTATCTTTATATCTCGCAATTCGTTTTTCAATATTCTGACTTTTTTTTTCTCAGAATTGCGAGAAACAAAGTATAAAATTAGATATAAACTATATATATACTCGGAATTGCTAAATTAAATCTAAGAATTTTGAGATATAAACTCACAATTCTTAGAAAAAATGCAAAAATACAAGATGTTTACTCATTTGTGAGTTCATAACTTTCAATTGCAAGATATACAGTAAACTGGTAATTCTGAGAAGAAAAGTCTACATTTTGAGATATAAACTCACAATTGTGATTTAAAAAAGTCAATTGTGAGATGAAAAAAATCAGAATTGCGACATATAAACACAATTCTTGGAAAAAATGCTAAATTGCGAGATGTTAACTCACAGTTGTGAGTTTATAACTCACAATTGCAAGATATAAACTCTTAATTCAGAGAACAAAAGTGTGAATTGTGAGATATAAATGCTCAATTGCGATTATCACTTGTGTCACGTGTATGTTCCCGTTTAGTTCCTGTTTGTCCTTATTTGGTCCTTCCTGTTCCTGTCCCCATTTAGTTCTATTAGTTCCAGGTGTTTCTCATTATTAGTTATCCTCCTCACCTGTCTGCCCCTCGTTATCTGCCCTATTTCTAGCCCGTTCTGTTCTCCCTTGTAGCGCAATGTAGGGCATGTGGAGAAGTGTATGCAGACTGCTGTTAAAATAGTAGAAAATTGGGCTATGGAGTGTGGTTTCTGCGTCTCTGTATCAAAAACTCAGGTGATATGTTTTACGAAAACCAATCCAATATTGAATATTTAAGTGTATGGACAACAATTGGAGCAGGTGTCGGTAATTAGATTTCTGGGAATGTGGCTGGATACTAAACTGAACTTTAGAATTCATATACAGAAAATGGTTGACAAATGCAAAAAATCAATAAATGTAATGAGGTGTTTGGCAGGAGTTGAATGGGGAGCATGTCGTCGATCTCTTAAAAGAATATACTGTGCACTGGTTGGAGCAGCTATTGATTATGGTAGTATGGTGTACAGTTCTGCATCTAAATCACAACTTTTAAAAATTGAGGCAATCCAAACTCAAGCACTGCGAGTATGTTGTGGAGCAATAAGATCATCTCCAATAACAGCATTGGTGAAATGCCTCTAGAAATTAGAACGCTCAAGTTAAAGATGAGATACTGGATTAATATAAAAGGTCAATTAGATAACCATCCAGTTAAGTAAGTTCTGAAGGATTGCATGGAATATGAGTATAAAAAATTGATGAGGAGGCTCAGAGTATGGGATTAAGTGACATCAATATAGCCCCTTCTGTGGCAACTTCAGCAATTCCTCCTTGGCTTTTCCCTATGCCTGTAGTTGATATTCAACTATATGAAGAAAAACATAAGTAAAAAAAAGTATACTGGTGCATCTCAATAAATTAGAATGTCGTGGAAA
>NW_015656599.1:1379380-1379739 GCF_001515625.1 Sinocyclocheilus rhinocerous
AGTCTGTGTGCATTGAATTTATTTAATACACGAGTTTCACAATTTGAGTTGAATTACTGAAATAAATGAAGTTTTCCACGACATTCTAATTTATTGAGATGCACCTGTATTAACAAATATAGCAGTGCAGCCCAATTCAAAGTAAAAATTTCCAAAAGAATATTAGATCATATATCTGTTTTTACTACAGAGATTATAGCAATATTCCTCGCTCTTCAGTGGATAGAAAGTGATGTGACGTGTGGCCAAGTATGGTGACCCGTGCTCTGCATTTTATCCCATCCAAAGTGCGCACACACACACACACACACACACACACAACGTGAACACACACCCGGAGCAGTGGGCAGCCATTTTTT
>NW_015656599.1:1380194-1415781 GCF_001515625.1 Sinocyclocheilus rhinocerous
AGCAGTTGGGGGTTCGGTGCCTTGCTCAAGGGCACCTCAGTCGTGGTATTGAAAGTGGGAGAGAGCGCTGTACATTCACTCCCCCCACCTACAATCCCTGCCGGTACGAGACTCGAACCCACAACCTTTGGGTTACGAGTTTGACTCTCTAACCATTAGGCCACGACTTCCCCTAGAAGTAATTTGCACAGACTCCCTTTCAGTTTTAAATAGCTTGTTAAGTGGAATTGCAACAGCAAGGCAAGATATGATATTTGAAGTGATGAATGAAGAGTTTATTTAGAATAAGACAATCTGGAATAATTGTAAACTTCATGTCGGTTCCATCACATATGGATGTGGAAGGAAACGAGGAGGCAGACCATCTGGCTAAACAGACTTTGAAGCATGCACAAATTGACATTAAATTGTCAAAGAGTAAAACAGAAGTAAAAGGGTTAATTGCAAAAGAAATAGGAAAAAAATGTCAGAAGGAGTGGGATAGTGGAATAAAAGGCAGACATTTTTATCACATTCAAGAGAAGGTAGGTCTAGAAAGAAGAAAGTTTGGTAATAGAAAAGATGACGTTTTAATGTCAAGAATGCGTATTGGTCATTGTTTGTTAAATCAGTGTCTGTATAGAATGGGGAAGCATGAAACTGGAAATTGTGACAAATGTGGTCATGCAGAATCAGTAGAACATGTACTTATAGAGTGTGATGCATATGAAGGAGCAAGATTTCAACTAATTCAAGCTTTAAGACCTTTGGGAATAAATAACTTGTCACCTCAGGTTCTGTTAGGAAATGGCACAAAGCAATCAAGAATATTTCATGAATTAATTATTTTCCTAAAAGAAACAAGACTGATTAATAGAATTTAAGATACCGTTGTATTAAAAAGTTTTTTTTATTTATTTTTTTCCTCCCTCTCCCCTCCCCCATTGTCATTTGTGTTATTGTTTTCCAACTTCCCAACCATTATGCGCTCCACACTCCTACGAACCGTGACAATCTGTGAGGTAAAGTCAAAATTGTGAGAGAAACTCACAATTCTTTGAAAAAATGCTAAATTGCGAGATGTTAACACAATTGTGAGTTTATAACTCGCAATTGCAAATTCTGATAAGAAAAGTCAGAATTGTGAGATATAAACTATTAGAAAAAAGTGCAAAATTGCTAGTTGTTAAATCACAGTTGTGAGTTTATAACTCAAACTGTTAATTCTGAGAAGAAAAGTCTGAATTGTGAGATACAAACTCATTATTGTGTGAATTAAACGGTCTGAATTTTGAGATAAAAGTTACCTTTTTTTTTCCTGTGGTAGAAACAAGCTTTCATATTTTTGTCATATTTTTGTTCAAATAAAAACATCTAAAAATCTATTTTTAATCATTTATGACATCAAGATTGTATCTTGATTATGAGTGTATTTTGATTATACATATACAATTATTGAACTTAATTTTTTAACTGTTTTAACCTTAATATACATAAAATTAGTAATATATTATATATAAAAATAAGTACATTTATTTTTTTAAAGTAATTTTATCTGGATTTTTAGATATTTTAACTGGATTATTAGAAAGAAATACTTTTTTGGTGTATGGAAAGCATCAAATAAACAACCTAGACTAGCATAACAACTGCTCTATTTAGCAGGACACTCAAGCTTTCAGGCATTACTTTGGGGAATAAGTCATTTAAATGAAAGCACTTTAGGAAAAACTACAAAGACAGCTCTTGACCTACATGTCAGCTAAAGAAATTGAATTAAAGATCATCTTGTAGCGTCTGGTGGAAAGATGGTCAGAAGCAATTTTGTTTTGCTCAGAAATCAGGTCACCAAATGATCTTTCTGGACACAATATTCCTTTGTTGACAAGTGGAAGACAAAGTTTTATTTTTTTTTTTGAAGGATGTGTGGCCTTTTTTGAATCTTTAAAGGAACACTCCACTATTTTTGAAAATAGGCTCATTTTCCAACTCCCCTAGAGTTAAACAGTTGAGTTTTACCGTTTTCGAATCCATTCAGCCGATCTCCAAAAATGAAAAGTTGCGATTTTCTAGGCTGATATGTCCAAAAGGGTCTGGCTGCAGCCTTGCACTTGCACTCTCAGACTTGCATTCTCAGACTTGCACTCTCAGACACTTGCACTTCCGCTAGCGACGTCACTTGCAGTCTTTATTTTTTATTTTGTTCTATTTTTTATTACTTTTTGTTTGAATCTCTCAACATTTTACAACAGTAGCCAGATGGTGAAGACAAGAAAAAAGAAACTAAATTACAATGTCTATTGTGTTTTTTTTTTCTTCTTTTTTTTTTCTTCGAAAGTCTATCTTGCACATAGGGAACCCCATTGCATTCCCCGCATCAAATTTCACTGTGGAAAGTTGTGTATTTTTAATTATTGAAGAATAATTAGTGAACATTTTACCCAGCTTTCGTTTTATTTTATACGATGATCTGTCTGAATACTCAATTCTGATTGGCTGAAAGGTGACTGTTAGTCTGGTTCAGTTAGCCAGTCATCGAAACGTGCAATTTTATCTCAGGGGTTGACAGCTTTTTGTTATATTAAGGTCACATTAAACTAGGCTTAAAACATTTTTTATTTTATTTTATTTATTTTTTTATCATGCCTTTTATTTGCACTACTTTTCAAATGCCTTTTATTTATAGATTGTGTTCTGTTTTATTCTGGTCTTAGAAATGTTAGTATTACTTGTATACTATTATAGTATTTATTAATATTTATTTTTTTAAACTTCAGTTTAAGTTTAGTTTAACTTTTAAGGAATTTTGTTATTGTGATTTTTATTTATTTATTTATTTTTAGATATTTCTATATAGAGTAGATTTAGTTTTTATTTCAGTTTTAAATGTAGTAATTTTCATACTTAAAAATAAATGAAATAAGTTGTTAAAACTTTTGCCTAATATTTATATTTTATTTTATTTCAGCTTTATTTGAATTACTAAAAATGATCCTTAATAGTTTTAGTTTTACTAAATGAAAATCTATCATAAAAATATTAATTATTACATGTATAAAACTACACAGAGTAAAATAATCAGAAACCATTTCAATATTGATTGTGTGAAAATAATTGAATGAGTAATATAGTAATCAGTTGTTCAAAAACTATGACTGTCTTACAGTTGTCATTTCCACCACACTGAACAATTTGCATTAATAAAGGTAGTATACTTGAAGACAGCAAGAAAACAACAGTATCCATGAAGAGACTTGAGATGTGATACTTGAAGAATACCATGAAATTTTGTCATATCATGCATAAAGTGCTAATATATTGTTAACTGTTGGTCTATTTTGCATGCATAAAAGGCTAAATATAAAATTAAGCCTTAGCAAGACAACGATGTCAGCCATTTTAGTCCAAATAATCTTACAATTTCACAATTGCATAGCTGAAGAAACACTCGGTACCATCTGGCTGCACAAAGCATCTTTATCCACTGACGTTCAGTGTGGAAGCTAAATGCAGAGCTAGCATGTTGCTATTAATCATCTGAGGTGAAAGAGAGGAGAAAATAAGAGCGGTTTCCCTCGTCTTTCTCTTTCACATGATTAATGTGCTATAGGAGTATGTGATTTGGCTTCAATAAATCACAGTGGATCGGTGGAAATAATTTTGGTGTTGAAAAGCGAATAACATTGCGTCTGTATTTGTGTAACGTTTCTCTGCTGGAGGCGACTCTCAAGACATTGTTTTGGAAATACTGACTGTCTGTTGTTCTTTTAGGTCGACGTGTCTCTCCCACTGGGTTGAGATTTGACAAATCACATGGAGGAAATACCCTGATCTTCTCGTTGCCGGGATTCCCTGAGTGAGGGAGCTGGATGGAGACACGGCCTGCTTGGAGAAGATGCCTGGCTCCTAAGAAAGCGTGCGAGAGAAAGAAAGAGAAGAAACAAGATTGATGGTGCTCGTCTCTGTGTTGATTGGCTGGCTGATTGGTGAGTTGCACTCATCAGGATGGTAATGGTAATACCAGTCACTCTGCTGTTTTTATCTCTTCCAGCTCTCAGTTCATTTAGCATCACAAAGTCCAGATTCTGACCAGGATGATTTACTTTAGTGGGCATTTGGAATATCGGAGGGGACACAAATTTGCCCTATTTCACTACTACTACTATTATTATTATTATTATCAACACCAACAACAAAGGATATACAGATTTACTATTATTTTAACAGTTTTGTTGTTGCTATTTTTAAGTATTATTATTATTATTATTAGGTTGACTTGAGAAAGCCAACCTACTGATATTCTATAAGCTTATTATTATTATTCTTCTAAGACAAAATTTGCAATTGAAACTCGTCCTAGAGTTTGCAAGCTAGAACCACCGAACTCGGGTCAGACATTCAGACTGTTCTGACTCTGTATATTATAATGGGCCAAGACTATTCAAACTCCAACTATCAAAATTAACATTTAAACTCCCCTGAGACTCATTCAAACTTCCCGTCTATAATTCTTAGCAATTAAAACTCATTTAAGCTTCCATTCTACCTAATATTTCTTTCTATCTATCTATCTATCTTTCTATCTATCTCTAGCCTAGGGCATGCTAGCAATGTGTTAAATCATGCTAAAACATTAGCAGTGTGCTAAATCATGCTAACAACATACTAGAAACATGATAATCATGTTATAAACATGCTAGCGACATGCAACTATTATCTTGAACTGTTCATTTGTGAAATAAACATTACTTGGACACATTCACTTCTGATAAAGATCACTCTAAATTGTAATGTAGACACATGTGTTTTCTGTAAAGCTGCTTTGAAACAATGTATATTGTGAAAAGTGCTATACAAATAAATTTGAATATAATACTACTACTACTACTACTAATAATAATAATAATAAGTAGTAGTAGTAGTATAATTTGTTTGTAATACTAATAATTATACTAACAATACTATACTATTATTATTATGGCCCATTTAATTCAAATTCACAATATTATATAAGCATCTTTGTTTGTGATCTTTGTTTGACTATGTTACATTTAGAGGAGAACAGTGAGAAAATAATAATCAAACACTATATGGTACACCATGTTTTCCTCTGGCTTTAGAACATTTCTTAAATTACTTTTTTGAATGTAATTCCAAGGAATTAACAGAATTGTTGTGGTGCTTGTGAGCAAAAAAAACATAGCTACTAAAACGTTTGATGTTTTTATAAAGAACACTCTCACTTCCACTTTAATATTGCCATCTTGGTTTTGAAGATGGTTCCAGATCAACCAGATCATCTGGTTTTAAGTCTTTGAAGAGGAAAAAGATGAAAACAAATGGATACTCCTCCAAAAAAGAAAAAAATGGGGTGGGTGTTCAAAAAGAGAATGGGATAAATGACAAAACTAGTGAAGGATAGTTCTGTGTTATGAACTGAATCTTTTTAGTGCTAATCTATCTTGTGGTTCATAGACCATGTGCTACATATTGAAAGCTTCAATCAAATCGACTGGTTTTCCATTAAGTCTGGGGGAGTCAGTGTCAAAAAGTCAGTGTTTGGCTAGTTAGCATGTTCTGTTAGCCCTTGAAAGTAGATGCGACTTTCTAAATAACATTGAAACTATGCTGAGTTGGTTATTGTGTGGATGCGCATGTGTGTCTGGTTAAACCCACATATATATTCATCTCACCACAACTGATCGAGGACATTTAGTGACAAGGACATTTACACACATACGTGCACATAAAATGAGATCAATTCAGCTGTATTCCAATGAGCCATGAAAATTACCGCAGCACGTTTTCATATGCTCTGTGGGGTTTATTTTGGTTCGGATTGATAGTCAGCACATTCATTCCTCTTCCCCATCCATCCTACATCGCCAAAAACCCTTTGAGCACAAAGTTTAGGGCTTTAAGATTTTGAATCAAACTCAATGTTAATCAGAATAATCCCAATTAATTGCAATAATTGCTGACTATGACTCATTACCTTATTGTGGCTGGAGGCGAAGTAACCATTACAGTACAAGTCCATAATACATAAAAAAATGCTTCCTCCTGTGAAATAGTCCATTCCCTTGTTGTTGTCCATTTGTTTGTCCTCTGACATATTTGTTAAGAACTGTTTTTGCTTGTAATCGGTGCTTGATCTGCGCATATCTCTCTCCTCATTCAGTATTATGGATAGAGGACTGTATTTTAGCTGGAAGTGATTGTTTAACGTTAGAAGTGTCTTAATGATTTTATTATAAACACAGCTTGTGAATCACCTACTTTACTTGATTACTGTGACGTTCCTATCAGCTGCTTGAACTCTCATTCTGACGGCACCCATTCACTGCAGAGGATCCATTGGTGAGCAAGTGATGTAATGCTAAATTTTTCAAATTCAACTAAGGTTTCAGCAAATTTTGTTTTTTCCGTTGAACTATCCCATTTAGAAATAATGATTTTTTTTGTTGTTGCTTTATTTCCGTTATCATGAGGTAAAAAATATTTAGCCACCCACCTAAAACGATAATTGTCCAAATGGGTGGCAAACAAATATGGCAACATTTTCAAGTAAACAAAGATTAGTAGTGTTACTATTTTAGTCTTTATACATAAAAGTTTAACATTTAATTCAAATGTGTTACTTGCTGATTCTTTGTAATTTTCTGCACCAGTATACAGTATTTTCAGTATATGTCAAGCATCTAATTAACACGCAAATCAGGTTGGATTACTGAACCTCTTGAATATTAATTAAATTAACATTCATTAACCAAGCTGATGCATTTTAATGATAAATTGTGTCCAATTGTGTCTTTGAAAAAAGACTGCATAATGTCTCACAGTCTTTCGCATGAACACCATGTTTTTAAGACGACTTGTCAAGTTAAAAATAGTTTAAATTTGGAAAGAAACTATCTTGCTCCACTCTATTTCACACACAAGAATGCATTCTGTATCTACAGCTCCTTTTAAAACAACCCAAAACTGAGCATTTTCCTGCCAGTTCTTAGTACTTGAGCAACCATTGTATACACATAAACTAATGCTCAAATTTGCAACCAAAGTCTCGTCAGTAAACCCAGAGCCCCTTTAATAACAAACCAAAGTGCATTTGTGAACATTCCCGAGGTCCTCCCAGCACGTGTTGGGACCTAAATTGGACACTGGACTTGTCGCAGGAAGCTTAATTCTCCCTGGCTGCATTCTTGCTGACACGCCAGGCACGAACCATGCAGTGGCTACTTTGAATGCAGCTGTGAGAAGATTAAAGTAAGCTGTAAAGTCTGCAGAGAGAGAGTTGTTGATTTGTGTGAATGCCTCGCTGACGAAAACAGCCAAGTAAAGTTGTGAGGGTGGCCTGCAATCAATGAGTTTAGGTAAAACGTCTCATAATCTGCAGCCTTATACCAGTCGAAGCTGTTCAGGACCTTGTCACCCCATTTAAAGTCTTTCCGTAATTGTAAAATCATGTCCTTAAAATCCCAATCTGGACTTTAGACCCATTTCCCCACAAACTCTATACCTATCCATACGTCATTGAATTGGCTACAACGTTAGGTTGCATAATAGCAATGTTTTTATGTAAAAAAAAAAAAAAGTTGCAGAAAACTGTGACCAAACAGATTGTTTTGCCATTTGTGGTTATTTGGACACAGTATGTCGGTCTTTAGTTCTGTTGTCAACCCAAACTAATGTTTATATCATTCTATCTCTCTCTCTTATACGCTCTCCCCTTCTTTCTTTTGGTTGGAAAGCTCATAAAGTCACCGAGAGGCATTTTGAATTTTATAGTCTTTTTTTCCCTCTAGCTTTGTGGTTTTCGGAGAATGTCCCTGTATTGGATTTGGCGGGGCAAACCTCTCTCTTTTTCTAACTCTGGAAAAGTATAGTAATGCAGTAAAGCATGTATTGATGTTTATTTTTTATAATTTGAGTTGGTGAGATGAGGCAAGTTAAGTGGAGTTTAATGGTAGTCAAATTCCCAGCGGTCAAAGAGACCCAAGTGTTTACAGACCCACCTGAGAGACTGTGTTTCATTGTATTCTCTAGAAATCTATAAAAAATGGTGCTACAACAAAGACAGGACGCAGATGATTAAAAAAGAGACAAAAATTTAGTTTTTTATTATTGTAAAATACATACAGAAGAAAACAAATCCAGAACAACAAGAACAATCAACAGTTTCATCTTACAAACAAATTCCATGAAAATACGGATAAGCCAGAGAAACTCTGCCAAGGGATTGGCAGGGACAAAACTGTACAAAATATGGGACCCATACAAGCTCTCCTTGAAGTATTACGATCTTCAAGACTCCTTGAAAGTATTCAGTGGGTTAACACTCAACAAAAGTGTTTTGTTTTTTATTTAAACTTGTATCATGTTTCACAAGCTTGAGGGGAAGGATTTTTAATTTTCTCAAAGGTTTCCTGAAAAAATACTCTCTCCATATACATATAAATATATTTGTGCTGTGCAAATTGCAAGTGTAAGGTTGTCCTTACGATCTAGAACCATCAAATATACCAGGACTTACAACTGGAAGACAATAGCCATAGTACAAAGCATCTGAGTAAATGTATGTTTCGTGTGTGTGCATGTAAAGAAAATTATTATGTTCATCCCAACCCGTTGTAAACATAGACGTGTCGTCGTCTTGAGTCCGTTGTGTCTATTCTAGTGTGGGTAACCTGACTTGTTGAGCCAGTACAATGTGTTCATAAAAGCAACATAGCGAAGAGTCCCAGCTATACATATCATCTGACATATCAGAGACCTAAACTAATACAGCTGCCTCTGGTGGTAGACAAAAGCCCAGGCTGTCTTTAAAGCGCTTAATAAAAGCCTGGCCCTTTCTCACTGGAAGAAAGCCAGTGAAGAAACCACAAACTTTGATAAATAATATTACACAAAATATCAAAATAGTTTCAGGGAGCCAGCTTCCCAATATTTAAACAAGTATTTTTACCTTTGTTTTTTAATGTTCATCAATTCAATGTATCCAAAGTGTTTTTCTCATAATGAAGTATTTATTTATTTATTTTACTTTGTTCTAATTATTGTATGATAAATAACAAGATGAGGCACTGTTTTGCTAATACATGTCACAAATGCACTGAAAAGTATTCCCTGACTTTCATCCTGTACACTATTATACATGGTATTAACTTTGGTGACGTAGGCTGAGGAGTGACCAAACTCACCATCATTGGTGGGGGGAAAACAGTAAAAAAAAAAAAAAAAAAAACCCCAACCAATGAGAGTTACTTTTAAGGGTTCCTTGTGGACACTTGCCCTACCATTTCCCTGGGATTGGCGTACCGCATTCGTACCATGCGACGTAGGTGATATGGGAGTTTCCACCTATCTGGCTGAAGTGAACTGGCTCTTGTCTCATTGCTCTGTAGAAGCCTGAAAATCATCAAGAAAAGCATTAGACTCCAACCAGTAATCATTTACTCGTACTTGTACAATGTCCTTTCAACAGAGTTTTGAAGAATGGGCCAGTTGCTTTTTTTCCATGCAATTAGTCCACATGGGGACTGGAGATTTCGAGCTTCAAATAGAATGCAGGTAAAAGTTTCATGAAGGTGGTTCATATGACGTATATCATACGATAAGATTTGTGTGAATAATCTTCCCCTCTTAACTTCTGCAGATGGATCATGATTTGCTGAGTTCAGAAGTGGCTCAATACAATTCAAGAATTAATCATTTGGAATAGCTTTTTAAACTGGATCATCTTATTCTCATTCTGGGGTTGGAACGCCAAAAAGGTGAGTACATAATCAGATTTATTGCATATGTCAATAGAAACCACAATAACATCATATTTGTGGTTTCTTGTAGTTTAAATACCTAGCCTGGATGGCAGCTGGTCTGCAGGAAGCTGAGTGCCCGTTCTTCCATCCAGGAATGAGTCCACAAACTGGCAGTGGTCTTCACCATGACCCGTCTGGTCTCCAATATTGTAGAATTTACCTGAAGGGATGAGGAAGAAAAGAGTTGCCAATTTATAATCTATTCTAGCTTCAAATGAACCCATTGTATGTATCAGTGTTTGAAAGACTGACCGTTGAGGGAGTCGCTCAGGTAGATCTTGTATCGTAGGGAGTTGCAGAGTTGGATGCCAACAAATTTGCGGTACCACGTCCTCTTGACATACTGCTTCCCATTGCACTCAGAATAGGAGTCGGTTTTGAAGGGGAACTGGGTCCAAATGGCATCTTTACCTGAACGGCATGCCGAGAAACCCCAAGATGTTATTTTATGAACTGACAAGGTCAAGGTCAAAAAACTTTTGGCACAGACTGTGCAAAACATTGTTTCTTTCTGAAAAGATTACTGGAGTACAGACACCATTTTTGTTTATACACATGTTAGCAAAGGCCTGCTGGACATTAAGAGCTGAGGGGCTGCCCCATTAGTTTCTGTTTCCATTGGCTCCTGTCATAACCTCGTCTTACTATTGGCTAACTTTGCTCTCTATATCCATTTTTCCATTACTCTGTCAATTTCGGCTGGAATAGAAAATACACAGGAAGAAATCGAGGGAGATTGATATCAAACTGGCCCATTCTTGCAGCTCAATGAGTGCAAGAAAGTACAGAGGCCCTTATTTGAGAGTAGGGATGGAGGAGGATGGTGTTATCCATTTGCCACTCTTGGGTAAATGTTTTGTCTGGCTGAGAACTTGGTATGGAAGAAGTGAACTCATAGGAAGTCTCCACAGCTCCTTTACCCATTCTTTTTTCTTACTTTCCTCTACTAGGACTGTTTGTTACATTATCCATTTATTCAACAGATAGGAATTTGTCACCTGAGAGAAATAGTGTGCAAAGAAGAAACACATACCTGAAACGTTCTCGCTTACCCGCGGATCCGCTGCAAGAGAAAACAGGGCAAGAATGAGGAGAAATCAGAAATTATGGTTTTGTTTTAGAGCCACCGGGTCGTAGAGACAATCAAAATGATCTGTAGACTATAGGAAAGTTACTGATACAAATCAACCAACTCTGCATTGGTTATCCATAGGTGGGCAGAGTTCCTTAAGTAAAAAAATAAATAAATAAAAACTACAATAAATTCCAACAAGCAGAAAATACTGCGCTTTTCCAGTGGATTTTGAATATCCCTTATGAAGAGAGATCAGCTGGCATGAACTAACCTGCCGGATCTGCCAAAGCTATAGGGGAGAGACTGAGCCTCAGCGGCTTTGGCGGTAAGATCTCATCATTCAGTTTTCCTTTATTTCTTTCCCGTCATCGCACATATGGACTCTCTTTCCTTCCTCATTGCCTTTGCCCTGCTTTCCATTCTGTTGCTAGTCTCTTTCTTTATGCAGGCCAGACAAGTTTTAAAACTAAAGCCCCCTCCCATAAAACATGGGGATGATATGAGTCTTTATTTGTTCCTTTTTATGATATGTTGTTAGTGAGCTTGTAAGACAGGGAAAGGTTGGCTGTGTGACAGCACTCCAGGGGTGCATCTGCAGGCAGTGATAGGGCCAAATGTTGCAACAGTACGGGGACATGCTGGAGTCATTATGTTAATGACAAACAACTCAATACATATATCTCTAAGAGATAAAGGAGAGGTCATAAATATTGGCTGACTTGCACAGGCATCATGCAAACCCATGGCAAAGCAATCTGCAGCTCTTCCCTGGGGATATTTGCATTTTATGCCTAATGTATGACTTTAAAACATATTTTATGTTAATACTGTAATTTGGTCGGGATATGAGAATATGGGAATGATTTATGGTTAAACTATGACTAAAATAAACAAACATTCAGATAGCTCCAGGACATCTCTTTCACATTAAAATGGCATATAATTTAAAGTATGCCTATGACAAGATAAGTTCAAGATTAAATTATTTTTCTAGTTTAAAACACATGTGCCCAAAAATGTACTTTTTGTAGTAATGGATCTGTTTGGCTTTAAAAAGCTTTTATACCATTTCCAGAAATTTAAAATTTAATGACTCCAAAATGTAACCATCATAAAAATATATATATATATTGAACAATGTGCATGTGAGTGTACACATCTCAAGTTTTTAAATACACTTTTTTTTAAATAAAGCACCACATTACATTTTTTGATCACACCATTTTTTTTTCTAAGAAGTAATTCTTCAAGAAAAGAAAAGAAAATGCATTACCTGACTCTGTGTTGAAGGTCACTGGTTCGCTGGGCGGCCCTTCTCCGAGTTCATTTTTGGGCTTCACCTTGAATTCATAACTGTAAGGTAAGATAAAGACAGGTAATGGGACATTACGTTTCTTCTTTGATCCACATAAAACCATTAGGTATATTCATTTCAGTTCTAATGCTATGCCCCTGACACAGCAGCGAGTCTGCTTAATTCAAAATTATTTAAAAAGGATTTCTGTATTGGTAACCTTGTGGGATGTTGTCAAATTCAGAGCAAAATTAGGTTCTTATTTCCCGTCTTCTGAGCCCTGACACTTGATATATGTATTCTGCAGTCTGAAGACTCAAAGTCTGTGGCCCCCTTTAATGGATCTTCCATGTGTGATGTAGAGACATTACCAAGGCCCACGTGCCTCGAGATGCAGTCCATAGGAAGCACTGGTTTATATTGTGTCGCCAGATCTTGAGCCTATATTCAGCCTCATTAAAAAGCTAGTAAGTGTGATGGCTCCCCTACAGCCAGACCACAGAGCACATGTCCAACACCTTGTCCAGACCTCAGGATGCGTGTAAGTCCTAACACCCCTGGTATTTGACACCCACATCAACTAAAATACATCTATCAAATTCAGCAGGGTTCTGTAAATAGAGAGGTTGGAGTTCTGCATTTAGACTGTACCTGCTCTCTGGTTTGAGGTTCTCCACAGCTGTATGAGTCTGGTTGGTGGTCAGAATGGAAACCTGTTCACCATCAGGACCTTTAGTAGTTGAGATAACCTCATATTCTGTGAAAAAAAGACAAATGAAAAGCAAATGGATTTGGGACTGACTGATCAAAGTACAGGGTTAATTGACTGATTAAAGTTTACCAATCAAAGTTGAGGGTTAGTGTTTGACCAATTAAAGTCAGGATTTAGTGTTTGACCAAACAAAGTCATCTTGGGTTAGTGTTTGACTGATCAAAGTTGACCAATGTAAAGGGGTTAGTATTTGACCGCTTAATGTTGAGAGTTAGTGTTTGACTCAGATTTTGGGGTTAGAGTCTGAATCAACAAAGTTGAGGGTTTGTGTTTGACTGATCAAAGTTCACAAATCAAAGTAGAGGGTTAGTTTTTGACCAATAGAAATCAAGAGTTAGTGTTTGACTCATAAAAGTTTAGGGTTATAGTATTAGAACAAAGTTGATCAATCAAACTAGAGGGTTAGTGTTTGATCAACTCAAAATAGAGGAATGGTGTTTGACTGATCAAAGTTGACCAATCAAAGAAGAAGTTTAGAGTTTAATAGATCAAATTAGAAGGTAAGTGTTTGACTGATCAATAGCGAAAGTTAGTGTTTGATCAATCAAAATCAAGAGTGTTTGAGTGACCTAGTTTTGACTGATTAAAGTTGACCAATCAAAGTTTAGGGTTAGTGTTTGACCGATCACATTCGAGATTTGGTGTTTGACCAAACACAGTTTACGTGGGTTAGTGTTTGATCAAAGTTCACCAAAGTAGAGGGTTAGTATTTGACAGCTTAATGTTGAGGATTAGTGTTTGATTGACTCAGATTTGAGTTTTTTTTAGTGTTTGACTCAACAAAGTTGAGGGTTTGTGTTTGATCACTCAAAATTGAGGGTTAGTGTTTGACAAAACAAAGTTCACAAATAAAAAGGTTTATTGTTTGACCGATCAAAATCGAGAGTTAGTGTTCGACTCAAAAGTTTAGGGTTAGTGTTTTACTGAAGTAGAGGTTTAGTATTTGAACAAAGTTGACCAATCAAAGTAGAGGACTAGTGTTTGACTGATAAGTATTGAAAGGTAGTGTTTGACTAGTAGAAGGTAAGAGTTTGACCAATCAAAATCGAGAGTGTTTGAGTGACCCAAAGTAGAGGGTTAGTGTTTGACTTATCAAAGTTGACCAGTCAAAGTAGAGAGTTAGTATTCAACTGATCATAGTTGAGAATTAGTGTTTTACTCACTCAGAGTCACTCACTCACCTAGTAGATTTTGACTAATCAAAGCTGACCAGTCAAGTTACAGGGTAAGTGTTTGACGGATTAAGGTCAAGGGATAGTGTTTGACCAAAGTCAAGGTTTTGTATTAATCAAAGTAGAATGTTAGTATTTGATAGATCAAAGTCAATGGTCAGTGTTTGATTGATCAAAGGCAATAGTTTTTGAGTCATACCCTAAACTTTGACTTTGATGAATCAAAGACAAGGATCAGTTTCATTTTAACACCACAATATATCACACATTATATTCCTCAGATATAAACCAATAGATATTAGACCATGGTTTTCCTTTCACAATTCATCCCTCAATCCTACCTGTCGTCTCATTATCTGTTTTCTCCCAATCAAGAATAATGAAGGAGGGGCATCCTTCCACAGTTACAACAGTGAGGTTGGATGGGGCTGTTCTTGGAGGATTGGTGACATTTTGTTCTCCAGCCTCCTCCTCAGGGAAGTAACTCAGAGAGGTGGTGATGGAGCAGGGTTCATCTGGTTTCTTATCCGTCTTATAGACAACATGTGGAGCTGGACAACAACATATTTGTGTTTAAATTCAGGCTCCTTTTTGCTTTGGCTCTGAAACTCAAATTTGCATCATTCAGAGTCCTTGGCATGCACGGCTACAGCAGTTAAGAAAGTCTTATTACCAATGTAGCGTTCTTTGCCCATGGAATCAACTTTAGAAGCAGGAACAGAGCTGAATACTGAAGAGTTCTCCCATGTCTCAAATCGGGGTGCTAAAATGCCAAACATATGAACAAACAGTGTCGACTATATCAAAACTATGGTTAACAGATTGTTTCAACCAGCATATTTTTATACATCATGTAAAAATGTATTCAAAAGATGTTTAACCTTCAGCAGAACATTGAAGAATAATACAAAACATCACATAAAGACAAACCTGTCACTGTGGGATATGTTGTTGTTTTTGGTTTGGATGGTTTTGCTGTTACAGGCGGAAGCTTGGGTTTCAAGATGGAAGCTTTGTCCTGATTCAGGTCTGTTGTCTTGTCTGCTGTTTACATAACAAGTGAATACATGAAATGTTTTAAACATAGCATCTTCCCAAGTCATTTAGTGTTAATTGGCAGAAAAGTATATCAAAACACATTTTTACATTCACATTTTTGTAGTTTTCATTTTGCAGATTATGTGGTTCCAAGAGATGGACAAAATAATTTTATCTTTTAAATTTAATTAACATTTTACCCACCTAATCCTACAGGGTTGTCAACAAGATTAGGCTTTTTTGCTGGAATAGGAAGGTGTGCAGCGGGAGAACCTGTAATGATGGAAGCAAAAGTCGTGAAGTGAAATCCTTCCAGATTCAGATATCCTACTCTCCCATTTCCTTCATCTGTTTCCACTATGAACTATGAACTAAGGACACGGTAAGTCAAAAATGGCACCAAAAGCACTATAACAGGTCAAAAGTAGCAACCACACATTCTCATAATATTCACACACCTTCATCATGTTCTCTTAACTTATTATTTAAGTTTTATAAAACACAGTGGAAGACATCACTACCACTGCTGTTGAATTTTCACATTTTAGTGAAGAACCTAAAATGTGTGCCTTGAAAATACCTGTTGTTAAATAACCATGTCTGTTATAGTGTCAAATATCTAACAATCAAGTAACACATTCAAATTAAACAGCAGAAAGTTTTTAACTTAACTCAAAATATGGAACAAAAGATGAAATGCCCTCATTCTGAACCACAATGTGGTCAAACATAAAATCTCCTAAGACGAAAACAGGTTTTCAAATCTTTCCCCTGATCTATGGAAACTGGAGTATCCCATACTCTAAATAATAAAATTGAACATAATTCTTGTTTACTTTTGAGAACCTGCAATTTGGATGCTTTGCTAAACGAGAATAACAAATTGAGAGGTCAATCTCACTTGTGAAGTTAACAGCAAATTTAATCAAATTCCCTGTTTTCTTTCTGATTGCATGGATGAAGTCTAAACATTGGCACTTCAACTGCCTTTCAAGCCTTCAGTTCTCAATGCCATCTTGCAGTCGAGCCAAAAGCAAACAGGCTAGAGCAAGTGGACTCTTCCCAGGAAAACTGATTCAATTTACATCCAAGGCACCAATTGTGAAACCTTCAGTTCATCACAGGCCAATCAAAAGAAGCTCAGCTCACTAAACCCTGTGGTACAAGTCAAAACTGCAAATCTGGGTGGCGAAAAAGCCAAACTTTGCTGAAAATAAAACTAAGGACCAACAGATGTCATACTTTTGCAGAGGGAAAGTAATTTCCAGAGAGCTAGCCGAGATTTTTGGTGGTGATGCCCGATGTTTTGGGTGATCTAAAACTGTTGTGGTTAGACGATTTCAGGCAGTCACTGTTAAACAAATCTGCCGTAGTACCTCTCTTCAAAGAAAGCCAGCTAACCATGATCTCCTCAGATCTCCAACTATTGGTCAGTAGAAGAAAATTCATGTCAACAGTTTGTGCTAATTTTGTTGTATTCCACTGTTTTTGCACAAGCTGTAAGTAATAAGTTGTGACAATCATTTTGCAGACCTTATTTTGTCCGTGATTGTTTTATTTGTGTAGATTTTCTACTGATCACGGCAGCAGTAATTCATCAAATGATCAAATAATAGGGAATAGTGGTACAAATCCAGACAAATATCCAGATGTTTAATGTAGTTAAACATCCTATTGGAAATTTTAAGTGCCACTTCAGTATCTGAACTGCAGTGGTGCTGTACAGTCTTTACAAAGTATGCCAGATTGCGGAAGTCTGCTGCATTTTCCAAAACCAAGTCTAGTCAGAACCAATATGCATATTTTGTGGCTGTTTTTCTGCTGATACCTTATTTCTATGATTTTGTTAGTCATCTGGGCACTAAATCAATTCTGTTGTGGAATTGCTGCTAGTGAAATTATATTCATAATGCTAAAGCAATTCTCGGTAAGCTGCCCTCCAGCATCTTTTGCCATGTTAACTTTGTTCAAAAGAACAGTAATGAGAATTAATAGTTAATGGATAAATACTATAAATTCAGGCTATTTTTGTTTGTGCTACACAGACAAACAATATGGCAGACTAAAAAGCCCTCATACCACATGGAAGCTCAAGAATACATCAAAGCATGCAATTTGTCATGCACACAATGCACTTTAACCAGAAGCAGCTACAGTCCTCTGCAGAAGTTTCAAATATTATTGCTGAAATGCACAAATAAAAGAGCCACAGAATGTTACGAGACAGTTTATGACAATGCGGTGGGTTTCTGTGTCCTCCAAAATACATGTTTTCTCTTGAAAATAAATGTCCTACAGCACCATGATGTTTTAGAAATTAAAGGAACCAATCTTGGGAAAAGCTTTGACAATTAGACCATAAAGCTTGCGGCAGCACGGGATCTGCAGAAGCTTGCAAAACGACAACAAATGTCAAAGGCAACATGGCAGATTTGCGAGCAAATGGCTTGACTGGTGAATGAATGGATGGACAGACATGAGTTTACAGGAGATTATGGATGGGAAGGACATCAACATGGGCACATGGGCTGCGTCACAAACAGACTTTCTGCAGGTTAATGATGGCTAACACACATAGAGGACGAGTTGGCTCTGTTTACCCATTCTTGCTGTGGACCACATGACTGGTTTGGGGAGAGAAAGTCCCTTATGGTGCTCACCGTTAGCTGTTGGAGGGGAAAAGAGTGGGTGTTATAGAGAAAAGGAAGGCTAAGGTAGCATCATATTGTTGTTTTGCTGAGGTGCACAGCAGCTGAAGAAAACTGGGGGTTTACATAGAGTTATAGGCTGCCGTTCATCTGCCTGAGGGGAAGAGAAGGCTTTCAAGATCAGATTAGTGCAAATGTCGGCCGTCTGAGTGCCCATCGGGCTAAATCGCATATATTTCACTGACAGTAAAACTGTCAGGTTTGACAGAGTATGATGGCCAGTTTGCACACACACCACATGTTGCAAAGGAGAAAATTTGGCTCTTGAAGAGAAACTGCCCCAAGAGAACTGCAACCAAAATAACTTAGCTAAAAGGGGAGGGTAAATAGTTGACATGGGAGAACAAAGAGGGGGAAAAATATTTTAAGTATTTTAAGTTGTTTTCCAGTAAAAAAAAAAAAAAAATCTTAAATAAATAAACTCATAATAAAAAAGAAAAAGCAGAAAAGAAAAAGAGTAAAAGAAAGAAAAAGACTGGAGTAAGAGGGGTAAGAGTAATGTATTTTACCCCCATATCTTCTGGAGGAGGCTCCAAACCTGGGGGAAGAAGGTCTCATGCCATTAGAGAGAGAGAAATGGTATCTGCCCAGTGACGTCTGATTCCTGGTGGTCACTGTTTGGACTGAATCGACAGGTTTGGGTGGAAGAGAAGAGATGGAGTCTCTCCGGATGCTCTTACCTAGATTAAAAAACAACAGCAACAGCTTTGGTTACTCTGGGAAGCATTGCATGCTGAGGCAGGTACTGTACAATCATGTAAGGGCTGCTATGTGTTAAAAAGATTTGCCATCTGCGGGCTGATGAGAGATGTCAAAGTTAGCTAGTCGTGTTTCGGGTAACAATTCTGATATCTAAATTGAACTAAAAGTACCAGTACAGTATAATCACCACAAGAACAATGCAAGAGCTCCTTTTCAAAAACAAGTGATCTGCCTTGCTGCCTATATGCAGCATCCTAACTGAAGTCACCCTCTTAAGTGAATGATTTGGAACACTTTCTGTAGGTAGCAACTCAAAATATTGCTCCTCACGTGGAGTACGCAAGAAACTTGGCTTACAGTTACAATGTCAATAGTTTTGTGTTAGCATGTTGCTAAGCTAACAGCGCAACATTTTCAATAAGCATAAACATTTACAACACTTGGTAATATTGTATAACATTAAGTTAGTTCATTCATAATTACATTTTTATTGATACTTTTTGGTACTGGAAGAATTATATCTATAATTACAATTTTGCACGCTTTATTCGCCACCTTGAATGGATTTTTTTTACTGAACATACATAGCAATGCATCATGGGATTGGCTTTCCTACATTGGATGCATGCGATAATCATGTTACGTGTATTTTGGAAAACCTATGATGCCTGACAATAAGTCTAAGTAGGCAGCTTCCAAGGTTTGAAACAGAAACTATTGTTTATAGAAAAACTGAATGATGTGTGAATTTAACAATAAATAATGTCTGTTCTGACTGCAGTAAGACTAAATCTGATGTGCTGATGATTGCAGTAAAGTGCATCAGTGCATTCCTGTCCTGTGAAGACAAAACATTGTGTAGGGGAGGATACAGGAAAGCTGATTTCAGACAATAACACAGACATGATATACACCGATGGGACAGTTGTGATAGCTTGCCTGACAGAGCAAATAAATTAGAGGATTATGTGAACTGATGTCACCGGTTCTTGCTGTTTTTTATTGGCGGTCTTGCTCACATAGACTACAGACAGCTCGTCCTGTAATCCATTGAGCTGGAGTGTGAAATAATGTCTGTTTGTGGCTGAAGTTACTGAATTACGTCGTTTGATTGAAACATGGTTTGAACAACCATTAATTTCCTGCGTATTACTTTTCTCTAAAACCACCTCAAAAAGTGGAGAATTAATTGAATAAAGCATTGAAATCTGATATTCTGGTGTTTAGACTAAGTTTGCAGTGGTAGAATGCAAAGCCAAAGTTTGAACGGCAAATTGCAAAATAAAATACCCAAGTATCTGTGTGGTAAATAGTGACTCGCTGAAGCAATATGTTATTTTCTCATTACCTGTCAACCATCAGATCCTGAAAGTAGTATTTTTTAAAGAACTTTAAAAAAGAACAAGAAGGAAACATAGGAATTACCAGAGGAATTATGAGGCATCTGAGTGGCACTAGGTGCCCTGGTTTGGGGGTGTCCATGTAGGGGTGTCCGGGCACTGCTGGGTAAGGAATAAGGGGTAGGGGTGACTGAAGGATGGGAGGGCTTAGTGGATAGGAGTTGGGGAAGGATGGGAGGAATCTCCACCAGCTGAGAGGAGTCATTTCTAACATGACTGTTTGAATCTGTTCAAGAGAAATGAGCAGGTGAGCTCTCCATGCTGGAAAAACCAAGTCATTACACCTCAAGGTGGTCTAGTTGGTCAACCAGTTGAAGATGGAACATGGTTAATCGGATCAGCAGCTTAGGCAAAGTGGTCTAGCTGCTCAAACCAGGTTAATCAGAGGTCCCACCAGGTGGTAGGACAACTGATAATCCATCTAGAATCCATCTAGCTTGTACCAGCAGTTTGGACCACCTTAAACTGGTTTTATCTGGATTTTCCAGCAGGACTGATTATTGAGACCATGACTGGAGAAGATTCCCAAGAAGGTGGACTGTACACTCCTAAAAATAAAGTATCCAAAGGGGTAAGGTAGAGGTTCGCAGTGATGTCATAGTAGGTTCTCCAAAGACCCTTTCAGTGAGTAATTCTTAAAAGAACCATGTTTTTTTTTTTTCTTAGTGTGAAGGACATTATAAAAATCTAAAATCTTTCACTATCAAGAACCTTTTGTGGAATGGAAAGTTTCCATGGAGGTTACATATTCTACATGGAACCATCAATGCTAATAATCTTTATTTTTAAGAGTGTTTTATAAATAATGGTTGATAGTAAACACATTTGTAACAGTTACTGAGTTCCATCCCATTGATTCTTGATGGAACGGATGCTTAAGTGCCTGTTACCAACATTTGTTCTGATGATTTTATCAGGGGGGTTGAGAATTAACTTGTTGACTTTGGTCTCATAATCAGTTTGGCTCCAAGTGGAAAAGCACAGAGAAAGTTGTACTGTTATCTTATCCAGAGTTCAGAGACAGAGGAAGACAGGAAAGGAGGTGGGACTCCCAGAACTCTGCCTTTCCCTGCTAGAACTGTCATGGGACTGATTCTTTCTCTGCGTGCAGTGACTTCATGCAGACTGAATGAAAGTGCAAAACAAAGTGCAAAAACACTGAAAATGAATGAAAGGGTTGATGAAATCAGAAAAAGAGATGGTTTCAAAGCTCGGATGATTGAAAACAAGATGAGGTTCAGAAAAAGAGGCTAAACTGTGAAACTATGAAAAAGGCCACATTGATACTAAAATAAAACAAATGTAATTATACTAGTCTTTCTACAAAATTGGTAATACCACATACTGACTCAAATAATGACTGACAAATGGAACTTTACAAAAAATGTACTCTGCCATTACCATGGTGCAGTGATGGCATTACATTACAACACTATGGTACACTGATATTTACAAACGTTATTTTATGGTAACCATGTTTAAATAGCATATTACCATAAATCATGGTCATATTATATTTATTTAGTGGGATAAGCTTTAATTGAGACATAATTTGCTGTTATACCACTACATACTGTATAAACAAAGGATTCATAGTGACACAGAGGGACAAAGAGGAAAAAGGACAGCAATAAAGACAGAGTGCCGTTTATGACCACAGTAATAAAACTGATGGGGGACTGAGGAAACCAAACATTTATAACAGTTATGATGTTATTGACAAGTGATGAAATGATAGGGGACTGGATGGACAGAGATGAGCGTGACAGGGAAAGAGCTGATTGGTGGACACAGATTCTGACTGGTGCTGATGGGTGGAGCGTGAGCAGGCCTACAGAAACCGCGCCAATGCGTGACCATGCGTGACCACAGAGGGGCTTTCGCTGTGCAGCACCCTGGGAAAACTTACACTCACACTTCCTCCTCACTGTGGTGGCGACCGGTCAGGAATCCTCATCACGGTGGAATCGGGACTTTCTAACTCAACGTTCTTACAAGGCATGCCAGCATGCAGCCAATCATAACAGTGAATGTCTTTAATCCCCACCCATGCCCAGCAAAGCGATTACCAACTGACTACTCATAAGCAGAGTGATTTAAAACAAAACATCTCTCGGTTACCGAATGGGAGCTGAGGCCATTTTGGCTCATTGGCTCTTGGAGCAGCCACAGTTCCTTGCTGGCCCATTGGTGGCGCTGTGGGAAATAATGCAATGTTTTTTGTAAATGGAAAAAAAAAATGAGAGAAAAAATTAACAGGCATCCCCAACAAGGCTCTTGAGAGGGAGAAAGTATTAAATGTCTTTACTGTGACTTCAAATGCCAGTTTAAGGCAAACGACTGGAATAAAACAAAATCCTGCATGAAAGAAGAGTGCAGAGAGAGTGAGAGGGAAAATTACCAAAAGATGTCTTGGGACCTCCATTAACGCCTGTGTTTTTGGGCGGTCCTGGCTGGCTTATGTTGTGGAGAGCTAGAAAGAAGATTGCGAAGGAAGAAACCAACAGAAAATGCTTTCAAACAGATCTCCACAGAAAAATAAATAAATATACAGCTACCAGGTACTTGGGTTCAGCATCTGTGAAAGCAAGCATCTCAAGTTATTTAAGGGTTCAAACAAAACCATAAAAAAGGGCAATTTCATGGTGCACTGCAAGTTCCTTTCATGAACTTCCATCCAACATGAAGGAAATAACCAAAAAACAAGAAAAGAAATGTAAAGCCTACAACACGTCAACAAAAGTTGACCCCTGAAGACTCTCATGACTGTGTGTCAATGTCAATAAGTCTCATAAAATCAGATTGTTTGACCTTTTATGACAGTGGTTCCCAATCCTGGTCCTGGAGAACCCCCAACACTGCACATTTTAGATGTCTCCCTAATCAAACACACCTAATTCAACTCATCGGCTCATTAGTAAAGACGCCAAGACCTCAAGATGTGTCTGTTAGACAAGAGCGACGTCAAAAATGTGCAGTGTTGGGTGTTCTCCTGGACCAGGAATGGGAATCATTGTTTTATGACATGGCAAGTTTAGGTAAATAAATAAATAAAAATAAAGTACTGAATGCCATTCATTTTACACATGGACCGAAACACAGAATAAAAGAAAAAATATTCACCCAAAAATGAACAATTTGTGATGATTTACTCTTACTAACTTAAACAAGTAACCATACAGCATACAGTGACCAGGATATGTCAAGCTACAAAAAAGGCTGTCAAGGTTTAAAAATGATGTTGTGAGTTTGGGTGGAGTTATCTGTTTATTTGACCAATGGCAGAAGTGACAGTTCACCTTTAACTTTCAGTATGCTCCACACTCAAAAGCTACCTGACCTCTTCAGATGTCCCAAAACTACTTTTCTTGATACCTTTTAGGTGCTTTGTTGTCATTTGACAAGTTTGACAGCCCTTTGTCACTATATGCTTCAACTGTATGGAAAAGAACAGTGTGCTATTGTCAAGTTATTTGTGATCTACAGAAGGTAGTAAGTCAAGCGGGTTTGGGATGACATGAGGGTGAGTAAATGATGACAGAATTCGCTTGTTTTCTTTACTACATATGGGGCAATTCTTAAAAGTAATAGTTGATGGTCTTACCATGTCGAGGTGGGAACAGACTGCTGTGGGGTCCAGCCTGTAAAAAGAGGGTTACACACATTTTTTTCCTTCCCTCTTTAAAAAAAGAAGTGTAGAGTGAAAGAACACAGAACCGCTTTCGGTCTTCATATCATGTAAAGGAGCTCTGTAATCAGGGTCTCTCCACCATGTCTAAAGTGTTCCTGAAATGCCCTGACAGGCATGTATTATTTCCAGTCTCCACTGAGAAAATCAAGCCCCTTACACACATACTTAAGCCAACAACTGGATTCTTGACTCAAGATTGAGAATATGTGAGAAAGAGTTTGCTCGCAGACAAATTTCTTTGTGTCCATGACAGTTTAAAAATAGACCATGATGGACAAGAAACTAGGAAAGGCAACTGGCAAAGCATGGTGCGAGACCAGCTAAACCATCCTAAACCAGTTTAGACCGACAACCCAGGCTGGTTTAAACTGGAACACTAAAAGTGGTGCATGGCATGTGGTTTTGCCTGTTAAAGTCAGTTGTAAGTCCTCTATACTACAGTATATACAGCAAGTTGACATGAAACAACACTACATACCAAAGTCTTGACAAGGGGTCGGGTGGGCTTGTAGGTTATCTGCATGTTTTTGTCTGAAAACAAAATGGTAGCAGTGCAAGTTACACTTGATCATGTTCCAGTTTATCACCCAAAATAACTTTGAATTTATGTTTAGGGTATCCGTTACCTCCCATGTTGGTGTTGTGGATCACTGGTTTGCTCCACATTCCACTACGGTCGTCTTTGTTGGATCGGATGCCAAATTCATAGGGTGTGTTGGGCTTGAGGTTGTCGATCACAGTATCGGAGGTGGGGCAGGTCTGGTAGATCCACTTCCTGTTTCTTTCTCTATAGCGGATGGTGTAATGCCTGGTTCAAAGACACATTGCTTATTTAAGTACTGTATCTAGTATACAAAAGGTTCAAGAGTCATTTCTACACCCTAGTTTTGGCTAGTTATAATAAGTCATCAAATGATGCATGTTGGAGGTCCCACATTTTTAGTAAACTGTTTTTTTGTCACCATAACAGTGATCAGGCGTTAAACAGAGGGGCTTATGTTAGGTTTAATAAGAGTACTGGTCCCCAACTGTTTTGTTCCAGGTCAACATTTACAATGGCCTTTCCAAAAGTCTCCCTTTATTGAAGAAAAAAGTTCACATACTTCTGCATATGAAAACCAGAGCGAGTTAGGGAGGCTGGGAGTATGTCAGTGCGTCCCAACAGTGCATGTATCCTCAAAAAGCATTAAAACATAGACACATCACACCTGCAGTGGCAGGTTTCCATATCCCACACATTTTTTTCCCTCTGTGTAGAAAAACATTGCACTCATTGAATGGGTCTCTCGGTTATGCGACATAAATCCAGTCTCTTGTCAGTGCAGTGAAACAATTGAAGAAAAACCTGCACTGCACTGTAAGGCTTCTGAGGACAGGGCCCCTAAATACTAGAGACAGGGTGCCATGATATTTCATTATATTTTTTACCCCATGTTTTTCAGGTTAAATGGTCCCTACATATGAAGTGAAGTAAATTAAGTCTTCCTTTTGGGATTTAGGACACTCATATGGAACATCTTGGTGGAGGAAAAAAAGTTAAATCCAGATGTTGTGTGTGTAACTCACCCATCCTCCAAGCAGTCGTTCATGATGTTTCCCTCATAGGGCGTCTTTAAGTAGGTTCCCCAGGACAGAAGCACAGATGTCGGCGTGACAGAATCGATCACCAGGTGAAGAGGTTTGTCCAGGTTCACCTTACCTGTTTCAAGGCCAGATTTATTCAAAGTTATGAGAAGCCAATGCTAACTGAAGGTCTTCAAAGATTCCCACTGGCTCCATAACACATCTGTTGTGTATTTCCCACTAAATATACCCTGTCATGGACTATTTTGATTTTTAATCCATTGTCAATACTTTTCTTTATATATATATATATATATATATATATATATATATGCAAGTTCCTTTCATGAACTTCCATCCAACATGAAGGAAATAACCAAAAAACAAGAAAAGAAATGTAAAGCCTACAACACGTCAACAAAAGTTGACCCCTGAAGACTCTCATGACTGTGTGTCAATGTCAATAAGTCTCATAAAATCAGATTGTTTGTTTGACCATGACAGAGGTTCCCAATCCTGGTCCTGGAGAACCCCCAACACTGCACATTTTAGATGTCTCCCTAATCAAACACACCTAATTCAACTCATCGGCTCATTAGTAAAGACGCCAAGACCTCAAGATGTGTCTGTTAGACAAGAGCGACGTCAAAAATGTGCAGTGTTGGGTGTTCTCCTGGACCAGGAATGGGAATCATTGTTTTATGACATGGCAAGTTTAGGTTGTAAAAAATACATTTACTTTGACAAATATATTTGAAAATGACTAAGATATTTACACATTAAAAGTATTAGGGAAAAGTTTTGTTTGTTACACCACGAGTCATTAAATTTAACGTTTCGTTAAAAATGGTATAAAAGTTTTTTTCTAATTAATACATGTGGTTTAAGCTAGATTTGTTTAATCGTCTTTTCTGTATCAAGAACACTCTTATTGTCACTGGCCCACAATTCTGAACGTTTCTGGTTAACTTTTGTTTAGTAAAATGTCTTGAGTTTTTTAATGTGAAGCTTTTCACTTATAGCTCTGTGATGACAAATGTTTGCTAAACATCCGTGTTTCCACTGTAACAGAATTAAACCGCACATTTGCCAAAATTTGATTCATTGGGGAGATAAGTTTGTCATTTATGCCTTTCTAACAGTTATGAATATGTACACAGGAAAACTCATTTAGGCAAAAAAGCCCATTAGACTGATGGGCCAGTATCAAAGTCCACAAAAGTCTGGACATTTATAAGTGTATGTGCGTGTGGCATGTCAAGTTGGGAAAACGCCAATAACTGCTTTCGTCTTTTGACCATCTGTTGTGCACGTGTATCATATTGAAATCTCAGCACACACTGTAAATTCAAGTGAAATGATCCTTCAGCCTGCAGCCAATATTGAATAATGATGTGACTGTATGTTCCTGTGTTGGACTGTGTAGGTAAAGAAGCCAAAAACGTAGAGGCCCTTCCTTTTGGAACAAATAATGCTTTGTTTGCAAGCTTCTGGATAAGCGCATAAGCGTCAGTGTGTAATTATTTTTATATTTGCGTAAGTGCTTTCCATTGAGCTGAACCTCAAAGGCCTCGACTTAAAGGTTGAGACCTTGTCCACTTCAATCTTAAATCTTAAAAAAGAGATATGCATGTATGTATTGTTTGCAGTCAACACAAATGACCAGAATTGCATTTTCTAGGATTTTAAAATTCTGTCCGACACTGATAAGCTGATAATTATTTACACGTCATTGCGGTAAACAGATAAGTGGCCGATATTAAAATTCTACAAATAACAAATACTTATTTTCATGTTATGACTGATAACTGATAAATAGCCAATATACAAATTTTACACAACGTTTATAATAATTTTCATGTTATAGCCGATAACCGATAAATAGCCAATAGTAAAATTCCATCCAATTTTGTTAAAAAAAAAACATCAAAACTAAAATCTTTTAATTGCTATAAGTAAACTTACATATCACAGCATTATAATGTACAATATGAAAATGGATATTCATATTGAGATTTGCTAAAAGTTACTTAAAAGTCATTTTTTTTTAATATATAACTTAAAAGTTCATGTTAAATGACAGCAAATTTCATCTAAAATGTAAAAATTAGAGAAATGTATATGAACAATTAACTATCCAATATCGACCAATACCGAATTTAAACAAAAATCTCTAATATCGACCAATAACCAATATGGTATTGTTAAATCCAGCGAAATCCACAAGCAACTGCACTCTGTTATATCTGCAAAAGCAAAATTAAGCACCTGGCATGGGCCAATTTTTTAAGAACTAACATTAGCTTTAGGGTCCCTATGACCTGACCCTAACCTCCTCAGAATGAACTCTGAGATTGTAGCTCCTGGGAAAGTGATGATATATGGACAACAGGAAGTTATCTTACAGACAAAAAAAGTGGTTAGTGTTCTTGGGAGTAATATGTGACCTTTTTACCTGGTCAAGCGTGATGTGTGGCTTTTTGGTGATGACAAATAATGTGGTTACCAAACCTTTAACAAATAGCATTTATTTGGGATTCAATTACAGTTTGTGTTTTCAAATAATGGAAGAATTGGCGCAAACATAGGCGTACAAATCAAGACAGTGGTTTCAATGGGTCAAGGAATCAACATGTGTGGTTACTCCTCCATTCCCATGCTAACCCACAAAACAACATTAATGATTGCTTCGGGCTCTTAAGTGAAATAACGGCTGCCTGTGGTTAAACTCGAACTTACCAATCTCGGTCTCATAGGGTTCCCCATTTTCTGGAAGTTGAATGAACTGTTTGGAGAACATGCTGGAACCATATCCTAAAATGTAGCCTTCAAGTTTGATGTCAGGGTTGGGTCGAACGAACTTCAGAACTATGGTATCCCCGGTCGCGTTGATTCGAACCTTCATATTCTGTCTTCTTACTGCGAAAAGGAAGTGTTTAAAATACTTTTAATTGGGTTAAGAAACCGTGCTGCAGCTCTTCAAACGTTCTGTGTTTCTGTGTTTGACATTCAATGGCAGTAGAGAGGAACTGCACAAAAAGAGTGACTTTCAGAACACCGCAATGAATAAATGATTAATTACTTAAAGAGTAAGTCTTTATGTTTCCCATGTGTTGGATGGGGTTTGTTGATTTATGAGGCCAAAGGGGGACTGAGGAGCGCTCTTTTGAGGAGCACAAAATTGTGTGCCATGAAAATCATCATTGAGGTAAATCAAGGAGAATGGCTTTCACAGTTGAACTCCTCATCACTTCACTCAAAGCACAGTAGCATATGGACCTCCAATATTATGCACTAGTTACGCAGCATTACATTCAGAGGAATTATGAGCCTTTGAGGCTTTGTACAGTTTCAGGAGTGCACATTTAAAGTGATCGGATCGTTATCTTTTCAATTCCGCGCCAAGAAATTCATTATAAATTACCTCCTTTTATACCAGTGTCGTCTTTCACTGCCATTTCATTGGATAATTTGCAGCATGGAAAATGTCTCGAGTCAGTTTCAGGCCCATTCTAAATCTAATAAGCCACCAGGCTGAGCAGAGATTTTTTCGCTTCCACCTTTTCTCCATCAATCAGAACAGTTTAACGCTGAGTTAAAGAGGCCACAAACCGTCCTCCTTAAACTGATTTAAACTGGTTGGTCTGGGCCTTTGGAAAGTGATGTGTGTATTTAACTTTATGAGAAATTGCAAGCTTGGCAGGTCAAGCTCATCGCCCCTATCTGTCAAAGTCTCGATGAAGCACCACTTCAACCAAAGCTCATTAATCAGGCTCATTAGGCAGTTCACCCAAAAATGAAAATCCATTACATACTCACCAACCTAAAAGGATTTGATGTCGGTAGAGACAAAAATATTAGATTTTTTGAAAATTATTAAAGGGGTCATATGATGCGATTTCAAGTTTTCCTTTCTCTTTGGAGTGTTACAAGCTGATTGTGCATAGATAAGATCCCTGAAGTTGCAAAGACTAAAGTCTCAAAACCAAAGAGATATTCTTTATCAAAGTTAAGACTCTGCCACGCCCCCCTAAAACGGCTCGTTCTAACACGCCCCCACATATCTACCTCACTATGTGGAAATATTTGCATAATGCGCCCAAATGTGCATGCAAAGAAAGAAGGCGTGGTTTCAGCAGTTAGTGTTGAAGCAGTTAGTGTTGAAGCAGCCATGTCAGGGAGACGCTGTGTGTTTCTAGGCGAAAGCAAAAGCACTTCATTTGGCATTTCCGAAAGTAGATACATTTAGGCTTTTCCAAACAGCAACAGTTCCTATTGACCACTAAAAAGCACCATAAGAATGTCCATATGATAGTGCACTACATTACACATTTCAAGTTACCTTAAGTCATATGACAGCTTTGTATTAGAAATTCAAGTCTTTTAGTGAGCTGGCAATTCAAGAACAGCTGTGACCAGATCATTGAGTCATTGAGTTGAATGCAAGAACTGGATCAGTGAATGAATCGTTCTTTTGAGTCTATTCTTTGGATGAACTAGACATTCAATTCACAAACAACCCAGTCTGACTTGTGAACTGGAAGAACCAGTGCAATGAAAAGAATAGACAATAAAAAATTATAATAATTCAATGATCCAGTTCTTGAGTTCAACTCAACTGATTCAGTTGAAATGGTTCTTGAGTCAACAGCTCACCAGAGGGGAGGATTTCAGTAAATAATGATTTAAATTCAGTCTGTTCCTCACTCATCACTAATGTATGACTTCAGAAGACTTGTGATATAGTGCATGCATTTCATGGACCACTTTAATGATCATTTTATGGGGCTTTTTTGCTGTTTTTGGATGTCCACAGTCACTCTGAACATTTGTTTTTGGAAAAGAGCTGTATGTATGCTATTACTTTTTGTGTTCAAAAAGAAAATATAGCATCATATGGGTCTGGAGAGACATAAAGGTGAGTAAGCAATGACATAATTTTGATTTCTGAACTGTCTATGAAGAATCACCCAACACTGAAGCATATGTGTGGAAAGTGAACAGGCTAATTCAGTAACGTGTCTTCTTAATCTTTTGAAATCTGTTAAACAAACAGAAAAGAGTAAGTGTGTGTGGTCAGGGAAGCTGCTGGATTTGTACAAGGGAAATAACTACAAACCACTGAATCACTGGGATCACTGTAAAATAAACAGCTCAGTGAAGAACACTTGAAAATGAACTCTACTTTAGGTGTTCCCTACCATTACAGCAATGCACCGTATCACTTTGATTAACTATAATTAAAAGGCAGGCACAGTCTTGTTTCTTCACCTATTCATTCAGATGTCTTTTTCAAATCCTAACCATGTCATTGTAGCTTTAGACTGGGGCCAAGGCTCTGAGTCATGGATAGGCTTGACACTTGCGGTTGAGTGGTGTTTTTGGTTTACCTGTTCTCACCAGCTTGTCACCACAGATATTTTAAAAGCTGTAGCTGAGGGATTTTTTTTCCGTTCACAAAATGTAATAGTTTTACATCTGACAAGAATAATAAAAAGCCGCTTTGCTGTTTTTTTCATGCCAGTGGAGGAGGGCTGGACAATGGATTGACCTCTGCGGTCAAGGGAAAGGAAAAACACAATCACATTTTTTCAGGGAGATCATGCAGGTCAAATCATGGAGCATCTTGACTGCAATGGTAATACTGTGAATCCAGTTGATTTTCTTTTTATTATTTTACATTTTTAATTATTTGATTTGTTATACATTCCTATTTAAGTGCCCAAATGTAAATAAATAAATATTTAAATTACATTTACATTCTATTTTCTCATTTAAGTGAATGAATGCAATGTAAAAGAAAAGAAAAATACTTCCAAAGTTCATCAACAGTGTACAAAAATGATTATGTCTTCAGGGAAAACATCCTTATTAAAAAGAGAACAAGCCAAAGTCTAATATTAAATTTCAACTTTAAAAGAAAAAATTTTTTTATCCCTAAAGGATTCAGTAACTCGACTAATAATATGTTTTTAGCCAAGTCACGTTGTGCACTTCACTTTGCGAAGTAAATAAAATGATTGCTAAATTATCGAATTGCAGATGGATGACCACCAAGCTGTGTTTTGTCAGATATGGTTAGTTTTTAGCTTGTGCATGAATAAGGTCCAGTTTTTATTGGACGTCTGGCACTTGTTCCACTTGAAACATAATTTACAAACACGTTGATTTCTAGAAGGGTCAGTCTGATTCACAGCATTCCTCCTGGACAGAAGCCATGCTACTCGAGGCACTTGCCAAGTCTGCATTCAAAATCAGTTCGCTTTATCAAATCAAACTTGTTTTTGCTCAGTTGTTTTTCGTCATGTTCAAGACTTTAAATAAGCAACTTCAAGAAAATTAGAAGAGATCTTTGGGCTTTACAACGAACAGTCACCAAGTGTCTTTAGTGTATAAAATGAATGTCAATTCTTTCCACTGTTGTTGTTGTTGTTGTTGTTTTTTTTCATTTTTTCTGTCCATTGAATTTTAATTTGTATTCTTATTCATCAAAATTTCTTAATTTGTAGAAGAAAGAAAGCCATGCAGTAATGACATGAGGTTGAGTAAATTATGACAGATTTTGTTTTTGGTGAAGTATTCCTTTAAGTCAGCACTTTTCATGGAAAATCCAGAAATCTAGTCCTTATGTAGAACTCCAGGCTCTTGTGCACCACATTACAGGACAAACATGACCCAAATATCCAAGGAGATGATTTTAAAAAATGGCACTAAACTTCAGAAGAAGCGAATCACCTGAGGGCGTGAAGAGAGTGTAAATCTACTGTTTTCCCAGACTTCAGCAAATCATTCGTCTTTCAGGCACATTTACAACAGTTCTGATCTCTGCACTCAACAGCTGCTCTCCTCTCCCCTTCACCCCCCAAATCCTTTCATCCTCTTTGTCTTGTTCTGACTTTTCTCTGGTGCTCACTTAGAGACATTTTGATATTAAAACAACCAGTATTAGTTGCTTACACACAACCCTTCATTGCTAACACCACTCCTAAACACATGTTCTTTCACAATTCAATGTTTTCTTTTTTTTTTTTTTCCCTGATAGTGTTTGGCTTCGGGTTTCAGGGTGCATTGTGAACCTTCAGTGCTTGTTTTTACAGTACATCTGCCTGCACATGACTTGTTAAGCCATCTTTGCCCCGCGGCAAGTTGAAGTACAGTAACAAGTAGAAGCTGCATCTGAGCCAGGTGAACATACAGACATCTCAGACTGCTGTTTCCTTTTAAGGCGTCAATTATCAATCAAGTTCATCCATGCTGAAAAAAATAATTTTTAAACCAGCCTAAGAGGGTTTGCTGGTTTTAAATGTTTTAAGATGGTCTAGAGGGTCTCCCAGCCTGATCAAGCTTGTCCTACCTGGTTTAGCTGGTCATGCAGCCTGACCAAACTGATGTTCAGCTACTTCAGTGAAGTGGAACCAGCTGAAAATTGCCCAAAACCACTCTAAAACCAGCAAACCAGACCAGCCTGACCAGATAAGTGTGTTTCTTTTCAGCAGGGATGAGAAGATACATTTTCAAAGTATCTTCACACTTGTTGAACTCAGCCCCCACCCGGTAATTTAAACTCTGTCTTGTTGTCCAGTCAACATCCATAAGGAAACGAAGTTGGCCAACGAAAGATAAACACAGAACGCTGCTGGGCTGATTGACTAGCTGTGCTGAATGAAACTCGGTACAAGAGACAGGGCACTGAGCCAGCGCAGACATTCCTCCCCTCCGGAGATGGAGGTGGTTTTTAATAGCTGATAAATGAGCGCTGATAGTGAACCGAGAGCTTGTATTACTAATGCAATAGCTAATCTAAGCACCCAGGGACGCTGGGAGCTAGAGATCTTGCAAAGATACATGCATACATACACACCTACACTGCTGGCACTGAGGAGGCAGGCGCTGGAACATATGTAGACACACACAAAAATGCACTATGAACAGGATACTTAGGTGCAATGTATTCATTCAACAAACCCTAGAACACACACAAGCACATCAAGCACCATAATGGAATATATACAGACACACATACATATACATACACACAAAATAAAACATAAAAAAAAAAGAAAAGATTTTGGCCAGCTCCATACACCATGTGGTAACCATTATCACTCTACTGTTTCAAAATTTAGTCTATCAAAATGTAATGCCATTTTGCAACCAGAATATCAAAGTGTCTGGCTGGTTTCTGATGTTGGATTCTGGACAACAGCTGACAAATTGCATGTGCCTCATTTTCCAGCACCTTTCAGGCTCCAACCCCATTTTTTCCCTTTGCAGAGTTTGGCCTCACCCCAAATGTAATCATGTTGCATATAATTTCCCTAATAATCTGCTCATGCATGCCCAAATGCACCTGCAAAATGCATTGCATGTTTTTTTAAAAATGAATGAAAAATAAAACCAATGACTGGTTCAGGGCATCTTGCAATACAAATGCAACAGGTTAATCGTAATGAACCTTGTCCTAACCTACAACTCTACAAAAATCTTTTTAAGATTACATTACAATCCTAATTTTAAAACTATTGTAGAAATGCATGACATTCTGAAACACAAACAGGTGCATCACAAAAAACACACTGATCACCAAAAGACATGAGTGCCCCATACTGCAGTATGCGGCACCCTGGTGCTGAACTTGCCTCTGACTCTTTGTGCTGAGCTGCATGCGAGGAGGAGAATTCCTGCAAGCGTCAGAAGGAAGCCCAAGTGAAGGACAGTGCTGCCTGCCATGGTGCTCTGCTCCAATCGAGAAGGGATGCTGCCCGATTTCTTTAAGACTGTTGCTGCTGGTGCTAGTGTCAAGTCAGGACTTCTTGAGCTCACCGTGTGCCTCTGCTGAGTGATAGACAGTGCGAGGAGTCCTCCAGGATGTATAGTGACCAGGGAGGGAGGAGATTGCTGATGCATGCCTCAATCACACCCACCCTCACCGATCCACATACACACACACACACACACACATTTGTGGGGGGTGAGCATGGTTTTCATTTATTGGTCTTGCTCGACCAAACGCTCTCTCACATTTTCTTCCATCAAGGATTTTTTTTTCCCAGCAGCTTTTGTGTTTGTGGGTGTGCAAGTCTGTGCTTGTGTCAGAGTGTTCCCTCCAAAATTTGATTGGACCTAGTACACAGACTTGGGGCACCCCTACAATGGCAAACAGCCCAAAGGAAGTCTGAGTTCCAAGAGGACAATGACTGATAAAGTACATAAGCAGGACATTAAATGGACAGGAAGATGGCATAAACTTCCCTTCCTCCAGTGATATTACTATGTGCATTGTGTACTATGTGCATTATTTAATATTTATATGCTGCTATCATTCCTTTTAGTGCTATATTCTTTTAAATGAACACTGTTGCAATTCTTATTATATATATATATTTTATACTGATTTTATGGTACGTGTTTAGTTTAGTGCAGTATTTATGAGCCAGTGGAACGGAATTTCGTTCATATGTGCATTCTGTATGTACAGTTGAATGACAATAAAAAGCTACCTACCTACCTATATAACCTGCATGGTGCAAATATAGTATCCCTCTATTTCATCATCACAGCAGCACTTGTCTATCTGTGCCCATTGCTAACCACTGTACATTACGTCTTGTCTAGAAGGGTGTCCAGCCACACATTCCCTGCCAAGTAACCTCATCTCTAGGGACATAGGCGAAAATTGGGCAGGTGGGTGGGTGGAAAGTGATTATAATGACAAGTGCTTCCAACACGTGCCACTGCATGCAACGTGCAAAGGGAAGCACTCACTCCAGTGAGCCTCGTCTGACCCACAGGATGTGAACAAAGACATATTCATGAATCAAGCCACCCAAAAATTATGCAACTACAGCCTAGCATGTGCCTCCTACTACATCATCAGCACAGAGTACCATAAAACAAGAGTTCTACTCCAGAACGTCCCGTGCTCCAAGAAGAGTTATTTTAAAGAGCATTACAAGCAAAACAAACTCAAAAGAAAGAAAAAAAAGGACAATTTGGAAAACCACTCCCTATCATGATTCAAACAAAATGTCATTCGTTTGCAGCTGTGATCATGTCTACAGCTGCTTGCTTTACCAACACAACAGTTTACAACCAATTGAGTTGCCAGAATCAAGCAATAGTTTATGTAATAAATTTAGTTGATTTTGTGGATTTTTTAATATATTTGTATGCATTTCGAGTATTTGTATGTGTGTTTGTTAAGGTTTGATTGTATATGTGAAGCACCACGACAGTCTGTCTGAACTAATTTCCCCAAGGAGATTAATAAAGCTCTAAACTAACTCAACAGGCCATGGGATCCCTTTGGCTAGAGCTTTAACCCTACATACATACATATATATATATATATATATATATATATATATATATA
>NW_015656599.1:1415896-1438486 GCF_001515625.1 Sinocyclocheilus rhinocerous
ATATATATATAAATATGGTTTCTACAGCTGGTACCACTCTGAGTCTCTGTGATTGCCTTGTAAACTCTTAATGAGTCACTTCAAAAGACAGAGCTGGATAGCGCTGAGTCTTGGACAAATTAGAGAAGACTTGTAGACCAGAATCAGGTGATTACTGCTTTGTTTTTCATACCTGAAACATGTTGACCTATCTAGGAACATGCCTCAAATTGTCATGCTGCCTTTTAACTGCCTAACCATCACCCTGAGGTCAAGCAGCTCACCTTTCAACTGAGCAATGGATTTTATAATGTTTCAGCTTGAATGCATGGTATGCCAACACCTTTCTTGGTTATACAGTTCATTTGAAAGGATATTGAATACAGCCTACTGGAAAACTTAAACTAGATCAGCATTCATTGGTGGACCAGCATAGCCAACATAATAACAATGCAAATAACAATCTTTTATCTTTTGAATCCTCAAATTTATTTGCGCACAAGCTCCTAAATAAATGAATAAATCAGTAAGATAATGGACAAATTTGCCAATGTGCCAAAATTATACTAGCCCCTGCAGATTAATAATATATAAAATATTTTCACTTTTAAATTAATTTAATTAGTGAAATCAATTAATAAGATAAATAATTCAAAAATTAATCAAATTATTTTAAATATATATATAAAATAAATTCCATAGCACATTTGTCGTGTTGTTGTTGACTTTGCTGTGATATCGAGAACCGTGAAATTGGTATCAACTACTGAAATTTTGGTACATGTCCATGCTAACAGAAGAACACACACATATGACACACAATCTGCTCATGGCTTCTCCTGCTTCATATCAAAGTGATGAGTGTTGAAACTAAAGGAAAGACATGACAGGCTCCTTGCAGTGTGTATGTCATAGAAATCATGGCTTATATAACAGCTTCACCATGTCTGGCCTGCAAATCGAGCCTTTTAGAAGGGAAAATCATTCTTAGCCTTACAATGCAGCCATTGTATTTTAGCCTTGAGCAAATGGCATCAGTTGGAGGAGTGTGATGCGGATCTACGAAATTTTTCTAAAAAGGAAACAAACATTTAAAGACTCCCCTCCAGCACCCCCTGCTATACATATTTAACAGATTATATAAATGAGATGTTCCATGACCTACCTGTCAGGTTGAATTGCCTTCCTCACAGGTATCACTGACACAGGCCATATTAATGCTGCTCAGGTTTGGGCTTGTTCCATTGTATTCCACATGGATGAGAAATTAAAGCTGGTTTTTCTCTAAACATCTGAACTGCGTGGCTTATATTACGGCACAAATGGCCAATGAAAATGTCACATCAAGGTAATGGCACATTTCTGATTCTAAACTTTATTCTGACATTCGGGTTACACATCAAGCAGTTCCTTGGATTTCAAGGCCTGTTTGATATGTGTACACAGAAGCATTGTTAATCCCATCTGTGAAACATTTCATGCTAAAATCAAGCCCAGCTCAAAGCGGCCCTGAATTACCAGGGCAAACGTTCAACAACACTCTCTGCTGACTTTCATCAAACTCCAGACACTTGGTTTACCAGTAGATGTATTCAACTAGAGAAAAGAGAAGTTGCAGAACTGACTTTTAAATGCTAAATGCTACAAAGTTTATTTTTCTGGTTACACTTTTGATTTGACAGGGGAATTTTTACTGAATATTAGTGCAAATGTCCAGTAAGTTCAACCACTGATGTCAAAACAGGAAACATTTAGCTTTTATGATCTGGAATGGTTCAAATGTGCGTGTTTGGCTTTTTAAAACCGAAACCCCTCTGAAATTCCCTGCTGAGTCACATGAACCATAATTTCTTACCCATCATCATCATCCTCAGAGGAAAAACACTCACCTGTTTTGTGACATCCATTCATCATCTGTCTGTTCCTACCCTGCAGTGCTGTGTTTTCCTCTCTGACCCAGAAAAAGCACATTGATCTCAAAGAACTCCAGCATGTGCTCATGGACATTAACCTCTATTCCTAAACCTAAACCATCAATCATTGTAATTCTCTGCTGGAGTGAATCACAGAACATGTTCTTCAGCTTGTAATTCATAATATGTTACCTTAGAGATCACCCTGCGCTGCTGAGATTTGGGGTGAAGATTAGAACAGTGCAGTCCGTTAAATTTTTTTAGCTGTTAGTTGTTGGACATAAATAATTGCATGTGAGTGGATAGTGGCCGAGATAGAGGTTAATGTTTTGTTTTGGTCAGTGACAATGAGAGGACGGCCTGGTCTTTGCAGGGACCAGCCAGTGCTCGAATAGCTCATGGGGTTTCCCAACCTTAAACCTAAATCAAATTTTGTACGTGGGTAAATTACATTATGCTTTTTTGTCTGGATCTATCAGTTAAAACACAAAATAAATATACAATTCATACTTTTTTTCCGTTCTTGTCCCTTAACTCTTAAGGGGGCCAGGGAGCCCCCCTCAACCGAACATTGTGAGGACCAGCTGTACAGTACATCTGGAGCCGTCTGAAGAGAAACGTCCCAAGCCCCTTTGCATGCTGGGTATTTTCCACCACTTTATTTGCATGTCTAAGAGGAAAAGAAGATCACTGGGTGAATGTAGGTCAGAGTGTCTTTTCGCTCCACTTTTGTGATCCAGATGAGACCCAAACTCTGTGGGTTTTAATGCCTATTAATGCTCTGGACATCTTGTGCATAAATGTGCGGACGTTACATGTTCCACATGTTCATGGTTAAAGAGACTGCAGTGCATCAGACTTTAATTTCTCTCGCTCGAGGGGCCTGGATCACACCAAGACTCTTAGCACACTTAACACTATAGACAGGAGTGTGCTCAGTAAAAACCCACATGTGGCCAGCTGACAAGACACATTTCATGGAAGGGTGACATCTAAAACTTTTACACTTTTAAAATTTTAAACAGCTTATTTTATATCAACTACAAAATTATGATGGTAAAAATATGATTAATGACCAGTTACTGCCTAGAAAACACACTTTCTATACACTTATATAAATGTATTATATTATATTATATTATATTATATTATATATTTTGCTTAGAGACACATGACTACCAACCCCCTAGTATTGTTTGCATTTATTTACATATATTATACCGTTAAAAATATATATTGATCTAAGTTAATCTAATAAGCCTTTGGCTTTAATATGTGGTCATATTTTAAGATATAAATATCACAGTGAAAGTACGTTTTGACATGGATACAAAAACTGGACTAAGGAGTTTTAACAAAGACGCACATTCAGATTCACCTGTTAGGCGTTTCATGGTGATTTTAGTCAAAAAGTGTGAACATGCCGAGAAATACGGATGGATTCTATCATCTTTACTCGTCTTCATTCTCGATGTATATTCAACTAAATTATGCCTAAATTATGTATCGTCTTATGATGATGAGGATATCCATCCTGCAAGTGCCATATTTGGACAGCAGGAGGTAAGAGAGAAACATTTTGACACATAAAACATTAACCTATTGCCAATAAATACACTAAAGTATAATGTATGTTTATAAGGGGTGAAGCAGTTGTAGCCTTTAACATCACATACAAAGTAACATATATATATATATATATATATATCAGGGGCGTTTCCTCCGAATAGCCAAGGGAGGCAATGTCTCCTCAAAATATTGGATGAGAAAAAAAAAAAATGTTGTACAATAATAAAACAACGACAATATTACAAAATGTAACATTAAAAGGTGTATAAATCACTCGTTTTTCTAAAGAAACATTGTCCAACAGCGACACCAGCAGGTAAAGTAACAGCAAGAGTCCGCGTCTCTCTCCCCTGAGCCCATTGAGTTTTAACAGACCCCTAAAGCGTGCGGTGAGTTTGGTGGGGGTAATTGAGAATTAATGTGGGGAAATCACATGAGAGGAGACAATGCCTCCATGGCGATATGATTGGATATGATTGGTTATGTTCGGCTGTGAATTAACACACATACACACACACACACACACACACACGTATATTGGTTCATGCGATAAATCCCGCCTCTTGTGTTAATGTGCGTTCCACGTTCGCAAATCAGTCTGAAAGAAGCTAAATAATGCCGTTAATGGGAAGACTCATTTAAAAAAGTAAGTAAACAACTATATAACCATTTGTTACGTCAAAATAAGACTTGAAATGGCCTGAAAACATGATCTGTGACTGTGGGAGTTTTTAGTGAGTAATCAGCATGGTAAAATTTTAAGTACATCTCTGTGTCTGTGACCAATATTTACTGAGCTTCGATGACTGATGCACCGAATAATTCAATAATAGTTCAAAGTTAACTATTAAAAAGAATAGCTGAACATACGTTCACAAATGAAATATATTGTTTAAATTGTTACTGCCTTGAGTTATTGGTTATTGTTTTGGAATAAATGTAAAATGCTTAAAAAACACTAACTTGATGAGATTCATACTTGGCTTTAATAAACAGAATATTGATTACATTGTTAATGTAAAAATATAAAATAGATTTTTATTTTTTTTTGTAGTGTAGTGTAAGTAATGTTTATTTAACCAAGAACATGTGACAGGAATTTACATTTGATTTAAAAAAAGGACTTTCAGACTTTGCCTCCGCATTTCAGAACACCAACGCACACCACTATATATATATACGTGTGTGTGTGTGTGTGTGTGTGTGTGTGTTAATTCTGTGATGAAAACCCACATAGGATCAGAAAAAGAAGTTTAGTAAAAGACCTTAGGAAGAGATATTTATCAACTATTATAGTCATAATAATCATACAAGATAAAATACTTCTTGAGTGGAAAATTATTGCATATGACAAAACTGGATCTAGTAAGCAGGCAATAGAAATATACAAATTTCAGGAGATGCTCATTTTGGTTTGCTGGTTTTGCAATTTAGTTGCAGATGTAACCCACATGGGTCGGTCTTGAACAATTTGGCCGAATCTGCTTCAGCCTCCTCATTTATGATTGTCGCATACTGACTTTTCTTGTGGTGCTTTGTTGGTAGACCATTGATGGTAGGCTGATGTTGTTCTAACCAAAACTGGAGCAGTGAAGCATTTGTTTACTTTTTTTTTTTTTTATTCAGTGGTGACCTAGAATCTCCATCGCACCACATCTAGATGCTTCCAAAGTATGTCCTGTCAACAACTCCATTTGCAAGTAATATTTTGGACAGTTTGTTGAGGACCATCTGGACTTGTTATACTTTCATTTAGATGATTCATCCCTCAACACAATAGCTTACTGCGGAAATGGAAGTAGCTTTAAGCAACCTTGCTGTAAGTGATAATGTACAATTAAGAATGATTTTTGTTGAAGAGTTTTGATTGAGGCATTTACGTCTCTTCCTGTTAAAGTCCAGAATAAGATACATTTTGGACCAGACCTTTTGACATTCATCAAAGGTCTGGCTACATGAGACTACAATGATGATATCTCATGCCTCACACTTTGAGATTAAACCTACAACCTTACAATTACCAACTACCACTAAGCCACAGCCATCCCATGATACTTTCGAGCCATTTGGTGCTATGTGATTATCAGATTTTGATTTCAGTATTACTTTAAACAGTCCCACCTCACATACAGTACAGAAGCTTCATGACCAGTCCATGGAAGCACTGACACAGAATCTAGCCTCAGATATGTACTTTTCCCATATTTCCCTTGTAATGCTGGCAAATCCCTTAGCTATTATCCGCTGCCAAAACATCTTAATTCGGTGGAAGCAGCAGCGGTTTCTGAGAGTCATAAATTGCATTGTCTGATGACACACTTAACAAAGCCACCGCAGCCATTTCATGGTTTAATGGAAAGTTTCTCTCAACTCAGATTTCTACCTTTCCTTGTTAAATGTTCCAAGGCTTCATTCACGATGACCTTGGCCATCACCAGTGACCATCCACAAGAGCATTTTAGGCCTGAGGTTGTATTTCTGTTAGATGGACCAGAAAAAGAGGAACAGGATATAGCCTAGCAGTGAAAAGAAGAGACTATTAAGTGGAGATGTTTTTAAAAGCCCATTAAACATTTTCTTAATCAGTATTTTTGTCTTGGTTTCCAGTTTTAAAAACATCAGAATATCCCAAAGTTAAAATATATACAGCATATACTATTGTTCAAAAAATCAGGGCCCACAAGATTTTTAATTTTAATAGTTTTTAAAGACGTTTCTAATGCTCAGCAAAATTGCATTTATTTTATGAAAAATAGTAAAAACTGTAATATTGTGAAATATAATTAACATTTAAAATAACAGTTTTCTATTATAATATATTTTAAATGGCAATTTATTGATGTGATGCAAATCTGAATTTTCAGCACCATTACTCCAGTCTTCAGTGTCACATGATCCTTCAGAAATCACTTCAATATTCTGATTTGGTGCTCAAGAAACATTTCTGATCATTATCAATATTGAAAGCAGTCGTACTGCTTAATATTTTCATGAACATTTTTCAGGATTCTTTGACTACAAACTAAAAGAACAGCATTCATTTTAAATTGAAATCCACGTAAACGTCTTAATTGTAAATAATAATAAATAAAAAAAATAAATCCTACAGACTCCAAAATTTTGTGCGTAGCCAACCAAATTAATTTTGTCAAATTATTTTCTTAATTGGTCTTGTTTTAAAGGATTATTAAATAGTTTTACTGAATAACAAGACAAAAAAAGTTATTTAAAAACACATTAATGTTACATAATGACTGCAGAAATACAAAACGACATTCGCAGTTACAAATATTTTCAAATATTTCCACTCTAGTCCTAGACTCTCAACCCAGAGTTACAAAAGTTCCCAGTCCCAACCCTAAGGTCCACATACTGAATGCATCTAAAAATGTTACTAAACATAATACACAAACACTGAATGCTGAAGAATTTCAGGCATGTTATTTTAATCTGGCAAAGATTTAAATATTTGTAATGTTAATTATTCTGTTGATTCAGGATATAACATGAAGGATACACACCTTTTAACCATATTTTTGGTTTCAGTAAAACCAGCTGTCGCTACATAATATTCCACTGGCCGAATGCTAACCATTCTTGTTTCCAATGGTCTGTTGACAAGTTTCTTCCATGTTCCACCGAAACAATCAAGAAACACCAAAGGTTTGGGTTTCCTCACCAGGGTCTCAAAGTACTGAAAGCACAGCAACGTCTTGTCTGAAACAACTTCTAGGAATTATTTGGGTACGTCTTGTTGCACCAGAACAGTTCTCTATCAATTAAAATGACACTGAACATCAGTTTGGAGTTAAATTTGTGGAGTATCATTTACTATTGGTTGTAACACAAGAATTCTCTCAACAGTTTCGTGGAGCTTTATGGACGCAAATGCTAAATGTTGTAAAGCGCAGCTATTACAGTAAATTATTTTTGTGATGTTCCATGAATAGAGACACGGCCAAGGACAGAATGCTCTCACTCACAGTTCACATTTTCACTGTTATAAGTATTTGAGCATGTGCGGTACTGTCAGTACTGCTTGTTTGAATTTAAGATCAATTATGATCAGTTATGATATGCAAAACCTATTAATGCCAAAGTAAAAACTGCTGATCTAATATACATTTGAAAAAATACTAAAAAATAATGGCTTTTACTTATCCATCATACTTCACCTTTAAGGCTTATGACAGCAGAGAGATTAAAAACATTTATAAGGAATTAAGGAATTAGCAATCTAATCTTTCAAGTGCTCCAAGGAAGTTTCTATTTACGAGTTCGGAAATTACAACATGATGTTCGTTTAAGAGATTTTGGTCTGAATAAAATGGACTTGCTGGACTATTTTATACTTTTCTCTTTCATTTTGACTTTCCAAAAAGGCTAGAGGCTCTGTAATGCTAATGCGGCATAAATAGGTGCACATTTGGTGAAACTGATGTCTTATTCTATTATTCCCATGTTGCAGCAGAGAATGATGGGAAATGTAGTCGGGTTGCACAACGTTTCCTCCTCATAAACCAAGTAAATTAGTGTTTTTTGGTGAACTTTATTACTGTTCTTCATTAGCAGTGCATACAATGTGTATAAAATAAATTGTACCATCATCATTCATAATTATAATGTGTTATGTTCAGTAATGATTTGCTTCATCATAGTTGAAGCTTGAAGAAAGAGTTTTTAATGGTAATTTTGAGTTGATGTTGGCATCCATTTGCATGCAGAGTGTAAACACAACCATTACGCAATGTTTTTTTATTTTTCCCGAAATAGTTAATGAATCATTTGATTACTGTATTCATCTCATTCCAAACCCATGTGACTTATGTTCTTCTGCGGTTGTAATGCAATGGAAGTAGCAACAGATATTTTCTTCCATATTGCGATGTACTGTATATCTGAGTGAAACAGATTATTGAAAAAGACAAAATGTAGAGTGGGAACTCTCCATTGGTTGCTGACTGGCTGGAGACAGAACTGAATATGTGCTTGCAGTCAATTGTAAGAAAGGGCGGGGTTTAAATGGACAAAATGATTGAAGAATTACGTCATACATAATCAAAGAGAAGTCTGTTGTTTCACTGGAAGGTTGAGTTAAATTTTGATTCAAAATTATGAGGTCAAACAAAACAAAACAACCAAAAAAAAAAAAAAAAAATTTAAGGGATGTTTACGTTTCTCTTTTCCTGTCAAGATACAAAAATAGCAATATACACGAAAAAAAAATTGCTCTAGTTGTAACTAGCTTGATTATCCCTTTAAATCTCTCTGTGAAAAACAGAATCAGGAAGTGATTTTAATCTCTCTACCATCGTAAATCCAGGCACTACTTTAAAAATGGTTTTATCTTGGAGTGTTTTGATGAAAGGATGGTTCATTGCTATCGTGTGTGTTTTTCTTATCTGCAGGCATGACTAACTCCTCAGCTGCTGTAGGCTGATTTGCAGATGTAGTTCATTGCTTGGATTACGATTAGCTATCATAGATTTCCTTGCGGTGCATCCAGAAAGTGATGCAGGTTCACGTCAGTGAATGGGCTCTGTTCGTCAGAAGCTTGTTAAATGCCAGCTGTGAGGAAGCTGAGCTTCTGTGTGCACTGCTAGTAAAACAGTGGCTACGCATTTATTAGTTGGCTATTTTGAGTGTGTGAAATTCTGTGATCATTTAATCACGTTCATGTTGTTATATCCTTTCATTGTAGTGTGAACATTCTTTAAAATGTCTTCTACATACAGGTTTGAAATGACACGAGGATGAGTAAATGATGGCAGAATTGTCATTTTCAGTTTCCTTTAAAGTGCCCCTATTATGCCATTTTGAATATTGCCTGTCATGCAGTGTGTAATGTAGCTGTATGTGAATGTAAATGATCTGCAAAGTTCCAAAGAGTCGTCAGGAATTCGAATCCCACTTAACACGTAACACATTTACATAATGCCCACCTATGTTCTACATCGGCCGGCCACTAACAACTTGACCCGCCCTCAAACACTGTAGTTTGTTCATGTCGAGAAGACGCTGTGTCCAACGCTGTGAAAGTAAGTTTGTTTTATTTTCACTTCCGAAAGATGAGGCTGCAAAGAATCAGTGGTTAAAATTAATTTTTTCCACTGTACCACAGCAGTACGACCCCAGTCTTTTTTTTGTGTTTTCGTCATTTTACTGACGACTGCTTCTCTAATTGCGGGGAGTTTAACGCGAGATTCACAAAACGTTTCCTCTTGAAAGATGGTTCAGTACCCAGTTTATTTGGACCAACTGGCTGCACTGAATCACATCCTGTAAGTATGATTGATAATAGATGTTTATATTTTCTATTGAGCGTTTAGAATACAGAACTGTGGCAGTGGGCGTATCGTTTCTGACATGCGCTGTACGCGGTAGACCAATCACAACAGACTGAGCCATCTGACCAATCAGAGCAGAGTAGGCTCAAAGAAAGGAGGGGTTTAGACAGACTGAATCTTAAAACTGCTTCAAACGAATCGTTGGAAAATGAGGTAATATTAAATGCATATTTTGACAAAACGAAAGCGTTTTTTTTACCTTGCATGCATGTAATCCTATTGTAGGAGACTCCCAAAAAACAATATTAGGAACCTTAAAAATGGCATAATAGAGGCACTTTATTATATTCCTTTTAGAAAAACAGAAACGCAATATCTTGAAGAGTTTGTGAAGTAAGGACAGTTCACCCCATCATGTGTGTTTCTCTTATCTATAGCCATGACCAACCTCTCAGCAGCTGTAGAGAGACTTGCAGTTGTAAATCAAGGTTTGGATTACCATTAGCTATCATAGATTTCCCTGCAGTGCATCCAGAAAGTTATGTAAGTGAATGTCAATGAATGAGCCCATAGACACTTATTAAATGCCTGCTGTGATGAAGTTGAAATTCTTGACAAATTTATTAGTCGCGCTGCAGTCCAGTTTTTGTAATGTTGCTGTTTCTAGTCAGGTTTGCCTGCTTTTTGAACAAATGTGGGTATATGTTTTGGCGGGAGAGCAAAGACAGATCTAGGTGTTGCACCAGCCCTTAAGAGAGGCATGTTATTTTTAAATAAAATAAAAACAATATAATAACGTAAGAAATATAGAAAATTTTTATTTTATTTTATGCAATGTAATGTAATGAGTCACAGTCCCGGATCATTTAGTGCTCAACATCATACATGACTAAATAATTTTTATTTATTTATGTTACTGATTATTTAGGTGTACAAACTTATTTTACTGAACCGTGAAACTGAACAAATACAGCACGTGTAAATTTTGAGCATAGCATTTTAGAAAAACATGCTTTTACCTACAATATTGTGCATCTTAATTTAATGTAAATTTTTGTTCAAAATCCACTTGCCTTAGAAATCTGAGAAAGCACATGTTCATTGAAACAGACATTTGCAAATGTTTAGTTCTCTGAAATATTGCGTTTTTGTAAATGTTTGTTTTGGTTCATTTAAGTTCATGTTGCTTGTTTTTAATTTCCATTGCCAAAGGTTCGGTGGTGCCCTTCATGGCTACAGTTCACATCCATTATGGACATAAGAAAAAGGATCTCCTGCACAGATGGTGTTAATCACTTATCCAACATAACCCCGATGTATCGTAGAGGCACCAGCGGTTATGTAACAGTGTTTTATCAACAACAGAAGACGTGGCAGGGAAAGACCCCCTGACTGCTTGAATCTGGTCAGAAAAGATGATCCAACTATGGCACCAAGTGACGATGCTGTTGAAGCTCGATGACAGAGTTTTGATGCAAATTCGTTTTGTTTTTTTAATCTTCGCTCCAGGGTGAGGATGTAGAGGGATGCTTGTTTTTGCAGTTTCATTATTCCTGTTCCAAACAGCTCAACCTGCCAGTCGTAGATAGTTTCCAACCACCGTAAGATTGATACAAAACATCCAAGTGTAGCACCTGCTCCAGCCAGTGGATTTTGTCTTTTTACTTAAATTCTCAATCCTGTTTCAACCGGCTGTCACAGCAGAATGGTAGCCACTGTCGGTTTCACATGGATGGATGTGGCTGGTTAGCAAACATCTTGAAGGCCTCATGTTTGGGTTCATGAAAGGTGTTCTCTCGTATGTGATCTTTGGAATCAATTCAAGATTTGTTCCCATTTTGTATTGTGTAAGATAAATGAAGTAAGTCTGGAGACCATATGCTTACAGTGATCTCAGATGTGATACCTGCCAAATGGAAAACAGTCAATACAAGACTTATCACACTTTACAGGTACCAGGCGTTTGGACATAGATGTGTTTATTGGACCAGAATACCATGGAAATGAGTGTTTGCAGACTTTGACATATACATTAAGTGGAGGTAAACAAAGATAAACAAGCTTTATATGCAACTGGATATTTATAAAATGCTTTTTGAGAAGCAGAAAGGTCAAAGAAATGGAAACACACCAGGATAAGTGAGGGAATGTTGTTCTGTAAATGTCATGAAGCTTTTTGCTTTAATCGTGTGACATTTCATATTTAATTGCCTGTAAAGCTGTTAAAAAAAGCCACAGGAATATTTCACTCATGTCATAAAACATGTATATGTATTTTGCTACAGAACAAGTGGACACCAGGAACATGCTCCGCAAAGCTTCTGAATCCAGGAATAACGGCTTCCTCAAACATATGAAGCAGCGCAGCTGTAGACACTGAAGACTGAAGTAATGATGCTGAAAATTCAGCTTTGCATCACAGGAATAAATTACATTTTAAAATATATTCAATTATAAAACAGTTATTTAAAATTGTAATAATATTTCACAATATTACAGTTTTACTGTATTTTTTTATTAAATAAATGCAGCATTGAAGGGCATAAGAAACTTCTTTTAAAAACATCGCATCGACCCCAAACCTTTTAAGTGTTCATGTCCTTTTGACATACTTCTTAACATGTAACAGTCTCATAAGTAATGTTATATATCCAAATTTTAAGATTATTATGTTGGTGACAGTTATATCCTTTAAGAGGCTTGTTCGTGTATTGCAAAGTAATCTACCAAAACCATACAACCTTATATGACAATATTGGAAACCACAAAATGTTAATGTTATAAATTCCAAATGCCAATAAAAACAACTTGTTCCTGGGGAAAACGGTGGTCTCCAAAAGAAGAACATTTCCTCTGGAGCCAAGTTTTAGTAATGCCTCTATTTCACAGAGATGTCCTGTATGTATTTACACAGATGTTGTTTTCTTATGACATTTTGATTTTCCTGCTGTTGTGCAATAAGGTTTTTCGTTGTTATTGCCAGGTTTCCTTCTAAAGATAGTCAAACTAGCTTGAAAAATTGTGTTTCCCAGAATGAGGTATATGTTATACTCAATCAAAGTTAATCAAGGACAGCTATTAGTGTTGGGGAAGCTAATTTGAAATGTAGCTTGCCAAGCTGCTCATAATTTATTGATTTTTGAAGAGAAGATGTTGTAAGCAGCAGTGCAGAGGCCCAGGCTGAATAGAAAGAATTAGGAAATCAAGTGCACAGATGTACTCTAACACTAACATCAAATATCAGCTTAAAGCCAAGAGAAAGGAGGTAATGATCAAACATGCTTTCCTAAATTGTCCTCCCTTGGAAAGTCCAGGTAAATGGGTTCAATCAGTTAATGGTAATTGAGCTTCTTCAAAAGAAATATGTCAAAAACAATATGCCAAAAAAAAAAAAAATGATAGTTGTATATTTTTAAATATCCCCCTTGAAGTCTAGTTAACTAATCCAAAAGAGTAACTTGACTATATCTGACAACACATGCTCATTGAGAAAACATACCTATACATAATACAATAATGCATTGCAGTTTCCAGCTGAAATGGCCACTATAGCAGTAAAACACCAACAACTTTTATTCCAATTTACAAAAATTGTGATTATAGGGGCACATTATCGATTAATAAAGGCTTGTTTATGCACAGATCTTTCCACAATACTATTTCGCAACCTCAAAATGCTTTCACCATATGCATGATTTGTAAACGAATACATGTTGACGTTTGCATCACATAACCAGCTCCATTCGTATGACTGTTCTGGCATAGTAAACTTGCTCGTTAGCTCACCTGATGTGCAATGCATGTGCAATGCATTGTGCTCAGTTAGAGCCTTGCGAAACATAAAAGAGCTAAAAGACTTGTGGAAGTAAGCTGAAAGCTCAGAAATGGCATGGTTGCTTCGGTAAATGCATTTTTATCTCATGTTAATACTATCAGTTAGGTTTAGTGTCTGTACAGTAGGTACGTTATTTTCAAACGCGATACAGCATTACCTTTTAGCACCACTAGCCGGACATTTCACAGCAACAACCAACATAATGTTTAAATTTGACCAGATTCACATTCATCTGTTTTGGATAAAACTGAACATGCTTTAAGTTCCACTTACTGCATATTTAACTTGTTGTGCAAAAAGCAACATAATATAATTTTGCAAAAATGGTGGCACCGGCACGTACTTCCAACGAGCCTGTGTATTTGATGTAACTTAAATGATGATTAGCTTAGCTTAGCTTAGGATGCTAATTACCCATTACATGCAGCCTCTCAGTGTAAAGGTGTGATGTTTTGTAATGAATTCATTCATATCTGGATTTAATAGTGAATAGAAACAAAAGGTGTTTAGAGATCATGGTCAAGTCTGTTTTAGACTCGTCTTGGAGCTGTTACGATCATACATAATGTTTTTAAGATGTGTGACTCCTTTCTGGTGCCAGGATCTAAAGAAACATTTGTTTTGAATTAAGAGGGTTAGGGCTTGCCAGATAGACGATAGTGTACATGAAATTGTCTTATGCTTTGTATATTTTTTCCAGTAGCCTAATGCCAAGCTCCAATCGATGTGGAGATACATGGATTTTTATAACATTATATGGATAATTATATGGACAAAACAGTTCTGTACAATATCTTCTTTTATGTTCCACAGAAGAAAAAAAATCACATAGGTTTGGAACGACATGAGGTTGAGTAAATGATGACAGAATGTTCATTTTTGGATGAACTGTTTCTTTACGGTCACAATTTGTGTCAGAGAAGCTAGCAGATCAGTGCCAAGTTGAAACGTCTCTCCAGGGATGAGTACACACTTGCTTTATGGGGGTATCGGGTAGGGTGACCATACGTGCCATTTTCCCAGGACGCGTCCTGGGCAGGATTTCTATATTGCTTTGATTCAAAGTACCTCGACAGTGTTTCGAAAACACAAGGAACCGATGTCATACACCGATCAGTCTGCACACGCAAACAAAGCCAAACCCTAGATATTTTAGGCAATATAGAAATCCTGCCCAGGACGCGTCCTGGGAAAATGGCACGTATGGTCACCCTAATGGAAATGAGTGTTTGCAGACTTTGACATATACATTAAGTGGAGGTAAACAAAGATAAACAAGCTTTATATGCAACTGGATATTTATAAAATGCTTTTTGAGAAGCAGAAAGGTCAAAGAAATGGAAACACACCAGGATAAGTGAGGGAATGTTGTTCTGTAAATGTCATGAAGCTTTTTGCTTTAATCGTGTGACATTTCATATTTAATTGCCTGTAAAGCTGTTAAAAAAAGCCACAGGAATATTTCACTCATGTCATAAAACATGTATATGTATTTTGCTACAGAACAAGTGGACACCAGGAACATGCTCCGCAAAGCTTCTGAATCCAGGAATAACGGCTTCCTCAAACATATGAAGCAGCGCAGCTGTAGACACTGAAGACTGAAGTAATGATGCTGAAAATTCAGCTTTGCATCACAGGAATAAATTACATTTTAAAATATATTCAATTATAAAACAGTTATTTAAAATTTTAATAATATTTCACAATATTACAGTTTTACTGTATTTTTTTATTAAATAAATGCAGCATTGAAGGGCATAAGAAACTTCTTTTAAAAACATCGCATCGACCCCAAACCTTTTAAGTGTTCATGTCCTTTTGACATACTTCTTAACATGTAACAGTCTCATAAGTAATGTTATATATCCAAATTTTAAGATTATTATGTTGGTGACAGTTATATCCTTTAAGAGGCTTGTTCGTGTATTGCAAAGTAATCTACCAAAACTATACAACCTTATATGACAATATTGGAAACCACAAAATGTTAATGTTATAAATTCCAAATGCCAATAAAAACAACTTGTTCCTGGGGAAAACGGTGGTCTCCAAAAGAAGAACATTTCCTCTGGAGCCAAGTTTTAGTAATGCCTCTATTTCACAGAGATGTCCTGTATGTATTTACACAGATGTTGTTTTCTTATGACATTTTGATTTTCCTGCTGTTGTGCAATAAGGTTTTTCGTTGTTATTGCCAGGTTTCCTTCTAAAGATAGTCAAACTAGCTTGAAAAATTGTGTTTCCCAGAATGAGGTATATGTTATACTCAATCAAAGTTAATCAAGGACAGCTATTAGTGTTGGGGAAGCTAATTTGAAATGTAGCTTGCCAAGCTGCTCATAATTTATTGATTTTTGAAGAGAAGATGTTGTAAGCAGCAGTGCAGAGGCCCAGGCTGAATAGAAAGAATTAGGAAATCAAGTGCACAGATGTACTCTAACACTAACATCAAATATCAGCTTAAAGCCAAGAGAAAGGAGGTAATGATCAAACATGCTTTCCTAAATTGTCCTCCCTTGGAAAGTCCAGGTAAATGGGTTCAATCAGTTAATGGTAATTGAGCTTCTTCAAAAGAAATATGTCAAAAACAATATGCCAAAAAAAAAAAAAATGATAGTTGTATATTTTTAAATATCCCCCTTGAAGTCTAGTTAACTAATCCAAAAGAGTAACTTGACTATATCTGACAACACATGCTCATTGAGAAAACATACCTATACATAATACAATAATGCATTGCAGTTTCCAGCTGAAATGGCCACTATAGCAGTAAAACACCAACAACTTTTATTCCAATTTACAAAAATTGTGATTATAGGGGCACATTATCGATTAATAAAGGCTTGTTTATGCACAGATCTTTCCACAATACTATTTCGCAACCTCAAAATGCTTTCACCATATGCATGATTTGTAAACGAATACATGTTGACGTTTGCATCACATAACCAGCTCCATTCCTATGACTGTTCTGGCATAGTAAACTTGCTCGTTAGCTCACCTGATGTGCAATGCATGTGCAATGCATTGTGCTCAGTTAGAGCCTTGCGAAACATAAAAGAGCTAAAAGACTTGTGGAAGTAAGCTGAAAGCTCAGAAATGGCATGGTTGCTTCGGTAAATGCATTTTTATCTCATGTTAATACTATCAGTTAGGTTTAGTGTCTGTACAGTAGGTACGTTATTTTCAAACGCGATACAGCATTACCTTTTAGCACCACTAGCCGGACATTTCACAGCAACAACCAACATAATGTTTAAATTTGACCAGATTCACATTCATCTGTTTTGGATAAAACTGAACATGCTTTAAGTTCCACTTACTGCATATTTAACTTGTTGTGCAAAAAGCAACATAATATAATTTTGCAAAAATGGTGGCACCGGCACGTACTTCCAACGAGCCTGTGTATTTGATGTAACTTAAATGATGATTAGCTTAGCTTAGCTTAGGATGCTAATTACCCATTACATGCAGCCTCTCAGTGTAAAGGTGTGATGTTTTGTAATGAATTCATTCATATCTGGATTTAATAGTGAATAGAAACAAAAGGTGTTTAGAGATCATGGTCAAGTCTGTTTTAGACTCGTCTTGGAGCTGTTACGATCATACATAATGTTTTTAAGATGTGTGACTCCTTTCTGGTGCCAGGATCTAAAGAAACATTTGTTTTGAATTAAGAGGGTTAGGGCTTGCCAGATAGACGATAGTGTACATGAAATTGTCTTATGCTTTGTATATTTTTTCCAGTAGCCTAATGCCAAGCTCCAATCGATGTGGAGATACATGGATTTTTATAACATTATATGGATAATTATATGGACAAAACAGTTCTGTACAATATCTTCTTTTATGTTCCACAGAAGAAAAAAAATCACATAGGTTTGGAACGACATGAGGTTGAGTAAATGATGACAGAATGTTCATTTTTGGATGAACTGTTTCTTTACGGTCACAATTTGTGTCAGAGAAGCTAGCAGATCAGTGCCAAGTTGAAACGTCTCTCCAGGGATGAGTACACACTTGCTTTATGGGGGTATCGGGTAGGGTGACCATACGTGCCATTTTCCCAGGACGCGTCCTGGGCAGGATTTCTATATTGCTTTGATTCAAAGTACCTCGACAGTGTTTCGAAAACACAAGGAACCGATGTCATACACCGATCAGTCTGCACACGCAAACAAAGCCAAACCCTAGATATTTTAGGCAATATAGAAATCCTGGCCAGGACGCGTCCTGGGAAAATGGCACGTATGGTCACCCTAGTATCGGGTAGTATAGACCAGGCATCCGTGCTTTCTGAAGTAATGAGATCTACATACGTCAGTTTTGAGAGAAAACGTATGGCTGTGGACTTTGACCTGTATAATGTTTGATTTTGTTTGGCGTCTTACATTGAAAATCAGTTGAATCTCTTTGTTGCCTTTCACATCTTTATCTTACCATCATTTCCATCTCTCGTTCTCTTGTCATTTATGCCTTTTTGACAGGCCAATGTGCTGCCAGTTCGGTGGGTTTTACGGTCAGCTAGAGCTCCAGAAGTTTGGCGCACTCCAGCTTACAGTTTATAGCGGAGTCTGCAGGAGCCATTATGGCTGCCAGGCCCCAACAGCAATGCACAGCGAATCAAAGGCCGTTAACCAATAATGTATTTAAGTTCTTCACAATATTTGGGTTTCTTTTGTGACTTACGATGGTGTTTTGTCTCTTGAACAAATGTATATGAAATATTATCTTGCATTTGGGCTGTAAATGTAGACCAGGTTGGTCAGTTACCGTATGTGCGCCGAAATTTCGAAAATGCTGTAACAGAGCATCAAACCCCAGCAATGAATTGCATGCAGTGAGATCATAGCTAAATCATGCTGGGATACCACAAATATCACCCACTGAGGGACCAGTGACGAACAACAGTGATCGCTGAATGAAAAGTGCCCTGTTGCTTACCCCGCCATGAAGTTTACATTGAGTCTTGGTATAATCTGACATTACATAAGACACAGCTCTCCCAGAGCTACTGATAAAAACACCTCCTTGAATAAGAGCCTCTTGTTTAAACCACAAAGCAACAGGAATCACCTGATTATCTTGCGTGAGGAAAATGATGATCAATGTGATCAATGAATCAATGGATTTAATAATAAAATACATTAAAAATGCAATTCATGCATTTAATGATTTGAATACAACTCTAATAATTTAAACGTGTTTAATTTCTGAATTAAAATGTATCGTGATATTTTTGGAGGCATGAAGTCAAAAAAAAAATAAATGTCAGGGTGATACAACTGTCCTGATTTCACAATGAAGAAAAACCCCTTATTAATTGAATGAAACTATTGAACTATTTGCATAATCTTTTATGATTAAGATATAAATCATTAAATGGACCTGCTTTGTCATATATATAAAAAAAAAAGTTTGCCAAATCAAAGTTATATGGTGCAACCGTTGAAAAAAGTGTTATTTATTTGTATTTATTAATTTTATTATATTATTTATTTTTATTTATTAATTTTATTATATATATATATATATATACATTTAAAAACATTTTTGGAAAATGATGATTAAGATTTGTACATGTATTGAAAAGTTTAAGGAAAATATTTTACTATGTTTTACTCGGTTACACCACATGACATTTTTAGAGTCATTGATTATAAGCTTTTGCTTAAAATGTAAAGCGTTTTTCAAAGCCATAAAAAACAACTTTAATACAGAGTACATTTCTAAGAACATGATGTGATTTTAAAAAGATTTCTCATTGACCCTGATACTGTCATCTTACGTAATTCTGAAACCATGACCTCACAACAGCAACATATTACATAATCTAACAAAACATTGAGTATACGTCTGCTTAACAGCTGTCATTTACATTATCGTCATCCTTTTTCCTCTGAACAAAGCTGTTATTTCAATCACGGCGTTTACACCGCCATGTCTTCGTACATATGCGGCAGATACAGATAAATAGTTTTCATAAAGCTGCCAGTGTGATGGCATGCTTTAGATCTTCTTAAAATGTTTGGTTGGACGCTGGACTTTTTTCGGCTGCCCTCCAATCAAGGATACTGGAAGCCAAGGAACATAGAACAAATGCGCACAGCATGTAGAGCGAACATTGCTTTTGCAGGCCCCCATTGCCACGCTGCACCGTCTTTTCCACAGGCACCCGTCCAGTGGAAATGTTATCTGCACAAAGTCACAGCACACATCAGTCAGTGCGATCAAAGTCTCATAAGGAATTTTCTTCAAATACGAGGCATTAAAAAGCAGTTCAGTGCAGTTAAGGAAGCAGTTCAGGAATATTTGAACTCTGAGGGGCTTTGGTTGGATTCAAGAGGCCCTTGATGTCCGAAACTTGAGTTTGTTGTTCTTCCTGTTGCTTTGGCCTCACTGTACACTTTTGCTTTCCAATCGAGAGTTCTGTGCTGTCCTTCAAAAGAGTTGTGAGTGTCACAACAGTTCGTCTCCTCACGTAAACAATGGTGGGATCCTTCAGCACTGAAGGGTAGGAAAATGAGAGTGTGAGAGAAGGGGAAAAAGTTGAGACCTCTCAAATGCTTCTTTACACGGGAAGCAGAGTTCATTTAGGTGTGGCCCACGTGCATCCTTCAAAGGGAAAAAAAAAATCAAAATAGGATGTTTTGGATGTTGCAATGGAGACAGACCAGAGCCAAAGTCTGCCACAAGCTAAATAGAGAACCAGTGGAGGGGAAAGGCAGGGTGAAACAGATCCAAACAAGTTGTAGAAGAGTTTTGATGGTAAAAGTGGACATACTGCATTCTGCTATTTGATTATAACTTAAGAATGTAGCAGATGTGGATTTTTGTTTATTTTGCTCCAGATTTTGATTCTGCGTAACAATTCCAGTTCCTAAACAATACTTTTAGTGCTTTAGAGAAAATATTTGACCTGATAATTGATCCTTATATACTACAAATACTATAGACCAGGGGTGTCAAATTCAATTCCTGGAGGGCTGGAGCCCTGCAGAGTTTAGTTCCAACCTTGCTCCAACACACATACCATGTAGTTTTCAAATAAACATGAAGGACTTGATTAGTTGGATCAGGTGTGTTTAATTGGGGTTGAATCTAAACTCTGCAGGGCTCCGGCCTTCCAGGAATTGAGTTTGACACCCCTGCTATAGACAATACTATTTTTGATAATATATATTTTTTTGTTTTTATTGTTTATTTTAACAAATGGTCTGAATGTTTGTCTTTAAATGAAAAAAAATCACTCAAAAATTAAATTTCTCTCATGTTGTTGGAAAAGCCATTTGACAATAACATTTTAGAGAAATTGATTCATTCAGTCCCACTCAAAAGAACGATTCAGGCAGTATTTCTCACAAGTCTTACATTAACAATCAAATGACTCAAATTAATGACTAAGGGCTAGATTTACTAACATGTTGCGCCAGCGCAAACCGTCTTTTGGTGTTAAAATAGTACTGTCAGGATTTACAAAAGACACACAGTGAAGAATTAGCGCTGAACACAGTTATTTTTGCGCCTGACCTTATTGAATATGCATTTGTAGGAGTTTCCCTTTCAGACGCAAAATTTATGGGAGGAGAGTATTAAAATGAATCATGCACGTTTGCGCTCGTCAAATTACTGGTATTTGCGCCATTGTATTTGCGCCCAAAAAAACATGTCTGCAGATGCTAAATTGCACAGCTCTTGGTAGATTGCGTTGATCGTTATGGAAATTATCTGGCTGCGTCTGTCTTCTTTAATTTGCGCAATGACAGTAAATCACCCGGCAGAAATTTACACCATGATTTACTCAGGCTCAAACCATCCTAGGTGTAATGACTTTCTTCTTTCAGATGAATACAATCGGAGTTATATTAAAAAATGTCCTGGCTCTTCTAAGCTTTATAATGGCAATGAATGGTGGTCGAGATTTTGAAGACCAAAAAAGTGCATTCATCCATCATAAAAAGTGCTCCACACGACTCCGGGTTTAATAAAGTGATGCATTTGTGTAAGAAAATTATCCTTATTTAAAACTTTATAAACTGTAATCTCTAGTTTCCGCTGTCATACGCGCATTCACAAGAGTGGCGTTCCAGCGGATGACTTTGACGTAGCATAATGACGTAGGTGTAGCATAAGCTCCTGTGAGATGTGACAAATGCAGAAGTGCAGAGGAGAGAGCAAAACAAAACCCCAGTCATGAATTAGAAGTACAAAATGAGGATTTGTAAAGAAAAATGTTGGAGGATTTCGATATAAGCCAAGAGGAGACTGTTTTTTCTTTGCTGTAAACAAAACTTGGTTCTCACGAGACTAGCGTATTCTCACCGAAGCTTACTCTACGCTTACGTCATCCGCTGGACGCCACTTTCTCGTGAACGCATGTACGTCAGTTAGCGGAAGCTAGAGATTACTGTTTATAAAGTTTTAAAAATGGATATTTTTCTTACACAAATGCATCACTTCGTCATATACACCTAGGATGGCTTGAGATTGAGTAAATCAATTTTTTGGGTGAACTATCCATTTAAACAGATTGTTTGAGTGTTTTTGGCTGATTATTTCAAAGGAAATATATTGTGATTCTATTCTATGATTGTGAGTTAAACTAGAAGGTTGCATTGTATGCTGAGTACAAATAAATCAAACTTTTGTCTGTCACTATAAATTGGACACTGCTTTGCTACTGGATAGCAGTGCAGGAAATACTGTCAAGACTGTCAAAATACTTTGTCAAGAGTTTTAGTTCACGTTTGTCTTTTTTTTTTTTTTTTTTTTTTTTTTTTTCTTTTTTTTTTTTTTTTTTTCAAACCCCAATCGACAGATCTGTTCAGATGTGTTCATTCCGTTATTTTCAGTTATATTCATTTATATCTATCATTAAATGTGCAAGACAAGCAGTTGGCAATTCTTCTCAAAATGCAATTTAAAAGTTACATTTAAAAGCAATCATTTTAATTCCGTTTTTAAAACGGAATTAATTTATTTAATTGAATAAAATTAATTT
>NW_015656599.1:1439307-1441038 GCF_001515625.1 Sinocyclocheilus rhinocerous
AAGAGTTTTAGTTCCCGTTTGTTTTTTTTTTTTTTTTTTTTTTTACTCTTCTGAGTTTTAGTTTTATCTGCAGAACCAGAAACAGATCCAAACATTATGAAAACAATTCGGTTCCAGTATTTTTTACAAAATGGAATCAGACTGAATAAAAACTCTTCCCGATTTACAACCCTAGTATTCAACTTGAAGCTTAGCCCAAGCTTTAAAGCGCATTGCAAACTTAGCACTGACATCACTGGAAATGCAGAAGAGTTTTACTGCACTTTCCAAACAGCTCTCTTGCCTTTACAGCCACCATCAGTACATTAAACTCTGTCATACTGTTGTTAAAGCACCTCCAATTATTTAGAAAGAATTTAGAAGTATTAATATTCACTGCTCATTAAAGGGGTCATATGATGCGATTTAAATTTTTCCTTTCTCTTTGGAGTGTTACAAGCTCTTGGTGCATAAAGAAGATCTATAAAGTTGCAAAGACTAAAGTCTCAAATCCAAAGAGATATTCTTTATAAAAGTTAAGAGTCAACCACGCCTACCTAAAATGGCTCACGCGTTTCAGAAAGGCGGGGCATAGAGGAGAAACAATAATGTACAGTATGTGGAAAATAAGTTGTTTTTTGAACCTTAAACCACATAAACACATTTCATTACACCAAATACACAAAATACTGTTCTTTTTAGCAGCATCATATGACCCCTTTAAATATAAAAGAATGATTGTTAATGGATTAGAGCGGATGGCCAAACATGGAAGTCTGAGAGGAAGCAAAGTCAAGACCCGGTGAAATTTTCCAGCTCTTTTCCACACCAATACAACATTAAATGCTATCGGCCGCTTAGACCAAAACAAAACCCTGAAAAAAACCCTCTTCCAGAATCAATCAGGAAATCGTGCTGGAAAGCCAAAATTGCGTCTCCACTCTCGGCTCTCTGACGGGATCAGGTTTTCACACATTTGATACAACCCAGCTGAGGGTTGGTTAAATACGCTGAAACAAACTTTCCATCTGTGTATGGAAATGTAATCACTATGGAAAGAAACATTTGCCCTGGGAAGCTGTTTTAGAGGCTGTTCTGTTACCTTATCTGGGTAGAGGGTCGTAGTACAAATGTGACGCTGCCAACTGCTGCAAACGTCGCTGCTCTTTGAGCCGCCGTACCGTGTAATCACTCCGGTTCAATGTGGTTTCTATTAGTTGTCCTCTTATCGAGATATCGCAGAGCTCGGGCTGATGTTGTACTTTGAACTCTGGTTTTTGGAGGGCAGTGGGGCCCGGAGACTTGACGACTGAAATGTGAAACTGTGACACACAAAGGCTCACTGAACGAATGTGCCGCCAGCTAAACCTCACACTGAGATAAAGCAGAGGAGGTTCAGAAAGAGTGAATCAAAGTGCCTGTTGTGAAAGACATTAGGAAAAAATGTGAGAGAAGTGACACTTCAGTGCACGTCTCGGGTCTGGCTGAGCATGATTTATTATGCTCCCTTATGTTGAAATTGTGTCGCTGTTGGACTGTGTTGTCTGTTCATTCTCTGTAGTGGAATATTCAGCTCTCGCATGTCAACGAGAGTCTTCAACACACTGTTAATTTTCTCGCTTTGCTGAAAATAATCCCAAATAGTCTCCATTCTCCATTTTCTGGTCATGAAACTAGAACAACATGACTGAAACATAAACTGAAAAAGATACCATAAAGAACCAACAATGTTAGCTATGAAGTGTTTTTACT
>NW_015656599.1:1441648-1461335 GCF_001515625.1 Sinocyclocheilus rhinocerous
AATAGATAAAAGTTACTATGGGGGGGGGGACACAACATTTTGTCAGTTTAGGCCTACATTGTTGATATTTCCTGTGTAGTTCCATGTTCTATGTTAAAAAAAATAGCATAATAAAAGTATAAATAACAAAAATAATATAGGCCTATTATATAAAATATAATTATGTAATATTTAAAATAAAACTATATAGTTTTATTTTAATAAAAATCATACTAAATGCAGTTAATGTTTTATTATCATTAAATTTTCAGAAATAGAATTATATTACATTGTAAGAAAAAAAAATCTGAAGAAAAACAGAAAAGGCACCCTTTTTTTTTTTTGGCCAGGAAATGCCTTAAGTTTACACACATTTTCTGTAAGAAAAGAATGGTGATTGTAACTGTCAACATCCAAAATGCACATATATGTCAATAAAGTAGTAATAAAGAGAATAAAGAGATTTCACAAATTAAGAGCCACTGAATGAATCAATCTCTCCTTCCCTCACAGTTTCTCTTGTTTTTTCCCTGTGTTGTTTTGGTCCATCCATTTACTGGCTTCCCCATCCCATAATTTCCACTCTGCCCCTACGGAGGGAAATTCCAGACTTCACGTTTATTCGGTTTCAAACACATTCACCTGCTTTGGCAGAGCGATGAACAGATTCAGTCCAGAGGTGTGTGATTGTGTGTGTTTTCCCAAGCAGAGCTCTTATACACTTGCGAGCTGATGGTTGCAATTGGAGCCATTCTGCGGTATCATTACGTTACTGAATTTGGCAACTTTACACCTCAGCACCAGTCCCTCTGAGGGAGATGCTTAAATGCTAAAGATTTCTCACAGTAAGAAAAGAGACCCGACATATTAAATGAGACGATGGATTTTAGCCATTCCAAAGTTGGACATCCTGGCATTTAGATTCTTAAAGCTTCCAGAAATATATCTGGAAAAGCAATTACTGGTAACGCTTTATAGTTTTTTATTAATAACTTCAACAAATTTATTATTTTGCTATTGCTCATACTTAGGGTTGGGGATTTGAATTTTAACTCATAACTCATCCCACACGTGGCTACGAACATGAATGATGCCAAAACGTTTTTTTTTTACTATATCTTTCAAGGTTGTTTTTATTGTTTCTGTTTATAAAGATTGTGAATGATCATTCAGGTAAATCGGGACACTTTTTGCCACTGAGATGATTTGGAACAAATGTTCTAATTATATTATAACTTTAATTATGTTTATGGGGAGTCACACCACATGACATTTTACAACCTAAACTAACATTGCCATCATAAAATGGACACATTGGGACAAACTTCTGCATGTTGGTTTCACCACATGACTTTGATTTGTAATGTAATTAAAATATAATTGGTTAAAGCTGTTTTTTTATTCTTTTTTATATTTCATTTATTTCATACTTCACTGTACTTCCGAATATATATTTTCAGCAATTTAAAAAAATGCTTATAACATAAGCAATGTATTTTTCATAAAATAATAGGTCATCATGTCATTGACCCACTTGCTTTATTTCAGGTAGCATAACATTTGCACATTTGGTGCTTATCAACGTGTGTGCGTCCGTCACAATGGATTCCTTCCAAATTGTCTCGACGCAGAGCATTCTGGGATTTAATGAGTACCAGGGTGGAACAAAAGAGCTCCCGCTTGGATCCCGGCCGCTGCCGTTACCGCAGACTGATCGCTGGTGTGACTATGTGCGATTTGTCCGTTAAACGACTTCAAGGCCTCTCGGAAGATCTGCTCTAGCTTACTGTAGCTGTGCACACATTATTTTCTCATTAGCCTGGGCTCTGCTGTATTTATATCAACATTCTGCTGTGACTAAACCTATTTTCCGACAATAAAAAAAACGGGTAAATCTCTGTCACTTATCTTCATTCAACAATGTTACAATTATACAGTCATTTGATCCTGATGTGTTGTTTTTTAAACTTCTCTGAGGAGGTTCTGCAGGCCTTTCGGAACAATCTACACTGACAGGAAACGTCCCCACGGGTCTTCAAAACATCCTTCTTTTTGAGCGATGCATTCAAACTCCTCGGCTCCCCCCAGTACTGTATTGTGTGGCGGTAACACAAGAAATGTTTTTCGGCTCAACAATCGTGTAAGTTTTTCCTTGTTGACGAATGTGTTCCATTATTTACTCGCTTCTTGGTAAATTGGTTGTGATGTGGTGTTGGTCAGAGGCTGATGCGAAGGTGACTGGCATCAAAACAGCAACTTTCAGCAGGTTTGAAAGACAAAGAGATGATTTTGCAGTCTTTCATCAGCACTTCATCATTCACAGCACTCCAAGGTTCCTTGACAGATGAAGTACAACATGTCAACAGCAGGATAACGCTCTCACACAAACAGGCCTACGTGTGCTGGCGCTGTACACACAAACACATATTTGCATGAGATCACAAGGATGTCGGCACTGAATGATGGAAATCAAAGAGCATCTCGATCTCGAACACACAATACTCGGGCTGGTCCAAGGCCTGAGGAGGGAAGTCTGTATGTCATTTGATCCGTTCGCCCAATAAATTGGCTCATAGCTTTGATTCTTCACGGGCACGTGATGAGGGGAACGAGAGAAATAGTTCAGCCACGTGCTGCTGTCTGGCTTTGCGTCTCACTCTCTGCTCCGGCACTGTAACTCTGCTTAATATCACACACTGAAAATATGTACATTTTTTTCATGTGTTTCCTTGTTTCTTTCTTTTTCTTCCTTTTTTGGCTAGACTTCTCGACAGACGATCCCTCCATTTTGTCTGTCCGTCCGTCCAAACACTGTCCATCTTCTAACCTTTAAACAGCTATACATTAGAACTATTTCAGGAGACAGTATCTTCATTAATTAGGGTTGCCAACTTTAGAAAAGGAAAATACAGGACAATTGTGGTTTATAACAGAATAAGGGATGTACAGTATATATAGTATGTATATACATTAGGCTATATAGTATATCTGAAAATGCATATTTTTCAATTAAAGAGATCTTATCGATTTTATATGGGCTGCTTTGGTGCTTGATACTTTTTTATTGGTCATTTTGTGTTTCAAGGATAAGGTCCAAGGCTAAGAGTATGCTAGAAGTTACTAAAACATAAAATGTTTTTCTCTATTCCCCCTTATTGATCACTTCTCAGGTAGATTGCATTGCTGGATGTTGGACTCATGAAAAATAATCACGTTGTTTGCGTTCGCCAAAACTGACTTGCTGAAGTCAAAGCACGGACGGTGAAGGGAATTGGCATTAGCGCGAGCTGTGATTGGATGATGACAGGTGTCTGTGATCATTCTCAAGTGTCGTGATCAGCACTGCTGCTGTTGCTGTTGTATCAATCAGTGGTTAGATCAGCGTAGCAGTCAATAAACAGGACAAGGGAGGTCACGTACGGGACACATCAATTAAGCCCAATATATGGGACGTCCCAGCTATTACGGGACAGTTGGCAAACCTCATAAATGTATAAATATAAAAAAAAGAATGTTTCATTCTGCAATTAGATTGTTTATCTGACACAAAAAATATTATTTTGTTCATTATAATAAGAACTTAGCATGACAGCATTAAATTGAAATAAATCATAGGTTTCACTGATTTGAAATACATAATGTCAAACGGCTGCATTTAAATGGTCTTAAAAAAAGAATGGGCAAGGGTTTAGATTAGTCTGTGAATCGTTTGTTTCCACTTGGAACCATATGAACAAATCGAATCACTAAAACAAATCAGACTTGCTAACGCAACATTTGAGAGAGAGATTCGCACTTGTTTGGTTGTTCAACTCAAAAAGAAAGAAAAAGTAATGAAAAATATGCTTGTGGAACAAGCTCTTTACTACAAAAGCCACACTTTTTTCATTTATCCATCATTATTCCTCTGTCTAAATCGGATCCTCCTAAATATCCATCTATTCTAAATTGGCTGGTTCAAGCGCTTAGATAAAAGTTTCAGATTCAACTTCTCTTCGATCTAGAAGATGCGGGTGTCACGGTGTGCCTACTGTGAAGGAGCGAGGAGACGTAGGAGAATCATCACAGACTTTATTTAACACAGAGAAAACCACACGTAGGACACAGGGATCGACGTTCAATACCGGACGGGAAACGAGGGGCAGAAAACACTTTAAATACACTGAAACTAATGGGACACACCTGGGAACAATGGAACAGAACGGGGAACACCTGGAACAAATGATAACACAATCAGGACAGGAACAGGAAGACCAAATAAGGAAATAAACATAACATGGAGCACGTGTGGGAAGGAAACACACACAGACACGGAACAGAGTCTGACATTACTCCCCCCTCCCAGAAGGCGCGTCCCACGCTGTAACAATTCCACCAGGGTGGGCACCCTGGAGGCTGGTGCAGGTTACGCTTACGAGGAGCTGGCACTGGAGGGTGCTCTGGAGGAGCAGGCACAGCAAGGCACTTTCGAAGAGCTGGCACTGGAGCGAACTCAGGGGCTGGAGCCGACACTGGAGCGAGCTCTGGGGCTGGAGCCGACCGCCTTCTCCTCCTTCGATTCCCCTTTAGGTTTGGGGTGAAAGGTGTGGTCGGCGGGCTTGAGTGAGGTTGCAGAGAGCCGCGGCTGACGGGCTTGGCTTCGGAACGGCCGGCGGGCTGGAGAGTGCCGCGGCTGGCGGGCTTAACTGAGGAACGGCCGGCAGGCTGGAGAGTACCTTGACGGCGGGCTGGTTCTGGCCTGGGCCCAGACACCGGTAGATCCCTTCCCTCCAGCATAGTCCCTTGGTGTCTGGGTGGTCCACGGGGCGATGGTAGTTGGCCCCGAGCCAGAACAGAGAATTGATGGTGGCATCCAATGCCGTCGCCGCGGCGAGCCCGCAGAATTCCCAGGTGTACAGGGCTAAGGCGGAGAAATGAGAGGCGATTTCCATGATCGCGGGGGGAAAACAAGGGAAAACAAAAGACTTTTAAAACGAAAACAAAACGGGGAGAAGGAGCGCCGCTTACTTTTCTGTCTTGGTCTGGTATTCTGTCACAGTGTGCCTACTGTGAAGGAGCGAGGAGACGAAGGAGAATCATCACAGACTTTATTTAACACCGAGAAAACCACACGTAGGACACGGGGATCGACGTTCAATATCGGATGGGAAACAAGGGGCAGAAAACACTTTAAATACACTGAAACTAATGGGACACACCTGGGAACAATGGAACAGAAGAGGGAACACCTGGAACAAAGGGGGGAGCGGGTTTGAATGAATCGTATAATTGTTTATTTCTTCAGTGAGTCAAATAAATATGAACCATGTGAATGAACCGATTCACTAAAAGGAATCGGACTTCTCAACACTGCATTTGAGAGAGAGAAAACAGAGTTTGTGATTATTGCCTTAGCTCTATCTATCTGTCTGTCTGTCTCTGTCCTCTCTGTTCCTTGCGTGCCAAATTACTAAGTAACTGTACTTGGAGGTAATTGCTTCCAAACAATGAAAACACCTGGATGAAGTGACTGCTCCCCAAAACAGGCCGAGTGGAGACGAGTCTCTCAGTAACTGCTCTTAAACACGGATAAACAAACAATCAGGTACCCAGTCATTATCTTATGGGCAAATGTGGACTGAGGTTTTTGTGCTTTTGCTGTACTTAAAGTGTGTTGAGTGCTCAGCATGTAAGTGGCTGAATGTTACTCACACACTAAACGGTGTAAATACAGAGCCCCCTAGTGGCAGGAATGGTTTGTATATTACAAATTAATCTGATGGAATTAACTTCAACTTCAATTAATGAATTTAAATAAGTAATGTACATAAAAAATATTAATACTTGACTAAATATATTGCATATATATTGGCAGTTTGTGTAATTTAACACTTTTTATTATTTTCTTTTCTTTATATACTTTGCTTCAGTGAAAACACTTTTGCACAAATCCACCTTTAAAAACCAGGCTCTTTAAGAAAATTCCAGAAAGTTATGGAAAAAGCTCTGCTCCACTTATGGTTTGAAGTGATGGCTAAATCAACTAAACGGATGGGTTGCAGTCTCAGCAGAGCACAAGAGCAGAGGAAAGCAGGATGGAGAGGATGCGAGAGAGATACATCATTCACCTGTGCATTAAAAATCCTCTTTCAGCACCACATGCTGTCACCATGCAGAACAGGCTTTCCCAAACTTTCCAGAGACTCCCACCGAGCTCAATCCGTCACACATCCATCTCCACATACATGAAGAATGCTAAAAGCGTGTCTGTCTGGGTTAATCAACGGATGGGATGCGCACTGCAAACACATCTGTCCACACTTGTGCAAAGTGACTACGGATCAATCACACATGCAGCCAGGTTTTGATTGCTGGCCCAAAAAGCAAGTCTTGCCTCAAGGATTTCACTGTATCCTCAGCTGTGCAAACTCAGCATTCACAACCTTAACTTCTGCGAGTCAAGATTCAGACATGTGCACAATGCACATTAATCAACAAATGAGAAGCCAAAACATCTCCAAGTTTTACAAATAAACAGCCGAGGGAATGTGGTTACTAATCCTAGCACTAAGGGTGTGATGAGTCAGCTTTGCCTTACACCCCATGACATTTTCACGCCACATAGATGAATGATTCACCCGTCCAGTTGCTGTGGTGAATATTCCTCTTTCCCACACACCGATCTGATGTCACTGTCCACTTTTAGCGGTGCGTGATTTGAAACGCAGCCACTTCTCAGCCACTCCCGGCTTGTGTTGTGCATGCGTTTCCATGGCTCTGCTGTAATGGTTCACAGGGGGAGTCGGTTCTTGGATGGGGGCTAACTGTAAACGTGTTGTGGTTTTGGAGATCCAGGCAACATTTCTTGCATTTCATCCACTGGAGGCAATTGCCGGCGGGGCCAGCACTGAGTAAGGGCTCAGATCAGCAACATAAGGCCTGCCATTTTTCCAGAATCACGCAACAGCTGAGTTACTTAAGGTTTTCATGAAGGATAAGGACAGAGAGTTGGCTCATAAAATATCCCAAGGAAGCTGCCTCACCATTTCCACATAACAGTGGCTCTCCTCTTGAGAAGCGGGAGATTCCCTCTTTCTCTTTTTCTCCAGCTGTAGGGGCTGAGCTCGAGGAGACACACATCACAGGCATTGTACATCCAAAGGTTAAGTCACTTGTTCCATGGCAGAGTTAACTTATACGCCCGGTACTGGCACAAGGATTTGTTTTATTGATGCCACTTGTTGAGTGTCTTCTGGACAACGTTTGAAAAGAGTTGGCAGAGTGAGGGAAGAAGAGAAGGTTAGACAGCACAAAAGAACAGAAAATGGGGGATAAAAAAGCTGTCTGAGGAAACCTTATCCACTCCTTGACATTGACTTTCCAGTTCATCTCAGGAACCGGGGTAATTGGAGCATCCGAGGGAAGTTCTGAAATTACTTTTTCCACAGTCACGGTCAAACCAGTATTGCGTAATCCCGGCTTGGTGAGATGACACTGTGAACCAGGTTGTGTTTAGGATGCATCATCATGCATCACATTGCCCAAAATGTGAGGAATCAAGGGGACCTTCCTGACAATGACAGGAAATCTGTGTACTTTTGGGGGATTCCATCACCATTGAACAAGGCACCCAAGTTGCTTCAGTCAAACTACCCCCGCAATAAGTGTAGTCAAAGTTGCTTTAGATCAGGGGTGTCAAACCCTGCTCCTAGATGGCCAATTTTTATTTATTTTTTTAGTTTAGTTTAGTTCCAAACGTGAGCAAACACACCTCAGTCAGCTAATCAAGGACTTCAGATTACTTGACAATTACAGTAAGGTGTGTTGGAACAGGCTGTAACTACACTTGTTGGCCCTCCATGAGAAGGGTTTGACAACCCTTGAAGAGGCTATTTGCTTTTTATAATATCTGGGGAAATTGTAGGTTTAAACTTGAAAGGGGCAATCCAGGAACTATCGATAGTATGTCCTAGTACAAATAACACACATTTTAGGTAGTTTTGCACAGACAATTGACACATTTCTGTCCAAGTCTGGTCCACTTGGCAGCAAATTTATGGCCAAGAATTGGCCAGTGCCAACAGTTCAAACCTTGGTGCCTAGTGTCTTCAGATAATGGTAGTACAGAGAACAACCAAACAAATTAATGTAAAAATTTACAAAAACAAATTGAGTGTTACGGTTGTGGATAACTGGTTTATTGCTACTAAGCATCTCAAACAAACTATTTAATACTATTATTCATATATTTGTTTCCCTAACCTGCAAACTTTGAAAAATCTGGTTCTTCCTCAAAAATCCTCATAGAATCTGATTGGACTTTTTATTTCCCTAGTAGTTTCCCATTTTGTGTTCAACATGCATCAGACGTCAGTGAAAAGGTTGTAGGCAGTACATGGTTATGCTGTCTGGGAATGCACTGAAATTTCGGCCACCGAAAATTATCGGCTGAAAATGGCAGGTTTCACTGTCCCTCTAGCCGTCGTCACTGCACGATGTGACATTTTGCTCAATATTCCGCTCTATGAATGTGCGTTCCACTCATGCTCAGCGGAAAAGCAAAATCCGCTCAAATAACGTGCTGACAGGAAATTTCTATGCAGTATAGTTATTCCTGTTTGCAACAGAGTGGTGGAACTATGACTTCACTTTGTAAGCAAAAACCCGGAAGCGAGTTAGCATTTTAGAACTTACGGTTCCATCATCCCGGAGTCAATGGGTTTTTTGAATGGGAGTTTGATTAAATCCCCTAAAATAAGGTCCGTGGTATTATCGCTTGTTTCCTACTGATGCGGAGACTCTGGGCTCGTACCATAAAGTAAACTCATATTACGATTATTCCATGTAAACACCACATTTACTGGCTTTACGTGGTCATGGTGAAAGTGAAACTTTAATTATTCATAGTGCTTAAAGCTACGCTACAATTAAATGTTTACGGCCACATGAAGCTGTTAGAAAGCAGAAAGATTGAGGATTTTCTAAAAGCAAGGATAAATTATCATTTTGTGTAAGCACCCTAACAAAAATGTCGTACTTTATTAACTAAAATAAATGTAATCTTACCATATCCAAAAACTTGCTCACTCTGCTGTTATTTAATAGATTAATGCACTATAATTTTATTGAATTTTATTGGCTTCAAAATTCATAAAAGTTATATTATTTGAAGATTATCTTGATGGACAAAACGTGTAAGTATCATGAACTATGGTTGAACACAGACCTTTTATTTTTTTTATTTTTACGATAATCCAAAAGTCTATGGAAAAATCCTATTGGCTTTTTGTCAAGGGAACCAGTGTGATGCTAACAGCCGACTGGCCTACAAAGTGACATAATAGTTCCACCACTCTATAGCGCTGCTGTGCTGTAACATGGTGACGCTGGTAAAATGACGCTACCATCTCATTCACTGATCTGCTCCCCGCTATGCTCTGCTCACATAATAATAATAGTTTTGTATGACTATACAATATTTGGATAATTAGTCTAGTCAAAAAAAAAAAGTTAAATCTGATTCTGTTGCTTAGAATCGAATAAAAATTATATATTGATATTTAATATTAATATATTTTCTATCCAATTTTATTGTGTGACTTTCAGTAACCCTTACAGAAACTTCACATGTGCAATCACATGTGAAACACACATGAAACGTGGTTTTGGAACATTTTCATGGTGTAAATGTGTGAAACCCATGTGATCACATGTTTCCACATGTGTCCACATTTGTTCACGTGTTCACATGTGATCACATGGGTTTCACACATTTACACCATGAACATGTTCCAAAACCACGTTTCATGTGTGTTTGATATGTGTTTCACATGTGTTTCACATATTTCACATGTGATTTTAACGTGATTGTTCATGTGGTTTTTCTGTAAGTGTGATTATTTTATTGGCTTGTGTTTTTTTAAATTCAGTATCATTAAAATTAAAGAGTTAAAGGGATAGTTCACCCAAAAATGAAAATTAGCTCATGATTTACTCACCCTCAGGGCATCCTAGGCGTATCTGACATTCCTCTTTCAGACGAGCACAATCGCAGTTATATTTAAAAATGTCCTGGCACTTCCAAGCTGTATGGCAGTGAATGGTGCCCCTGTTTTTGAAGCTGAAATAAGTGCATCCATCCATCATAAAACTACTCGACACGGCTCCGGGGTGTTAATAAAGGCCTTCTGAAGCGAAACGATGCGTTAGTGTAAGAAAAATATTGCTTTTTAAACATTTATACACTGTAATCTCCAGCTTCCGGTTGCTCAAGCAGGCGCGTTCACGACAAGGAGTTCGAGGCGCAACGTAAGCTCCGTGGAGAGAGTGACGAACGCGAAAGCACAGAGGAGAAAGCAAAAATGTCAAAGGATTTTGATATAAGGCAAGGGGAGAATGAGTTTTTTCCCCAGCCATATTTGTTTGAACCGATGTACACCGACCAGGAAGCAGGAGGCTGCAGCGGCGGCGGCACAAACTACAGATGTAGTTCACGTGGTTTCCCTGTGCTGTAAACAAAATTTGGTTCTCGCGAGACTACACTCTTCTCCCCGGAGCTTACGCTGTGCCTCCCGCTACGCCTACGTCATACACTCGAACGCCTTGTTGTGAATGCGCCTGCTTGAGCGACCGCAAGCTGGAGATTAAAGTTTATACATTTTTAAAAATTTATATTTTTCTTACACTAACGCATCGTTTCGCTTCAGAAGGCCTTTATTAACACCCCGGGGCCATGTGGAGTAGTTTTATGATGAATGGATGCACTTTTTTCGGCTTCAAAAACAGGGGCACCATTCACTGCCATTATACAGCTTGGAAGAGCCAGGACAATTTTTAATATAACTCCGATTGGATTTGTCTGAAAGAGGAATGTCAGATACGCCTAAGATGCCCTGGGGGTGAGTAAATCATGGGCTAATTTTCATTTTTGGGTGAACAATTCCTTTAAATTAAAAAGTCTTACAAAATTACTTTTGATAAAAGAATAAATACATTTCGGTTTCGGACCAGAATTTTCACTTCGGTTCATCCCTACTGTCTGGATCTGCGCGGACTATGGAATTTTTGCATTGGCTAAAAAGATTTGCTAAATTACAAATTCGTATTTAGAAAATAGCCTGGCAGGAGGTGGTGTAGTTATGTTGATAAAAGAATAAATACATTTCGGTTTCAGACCAGAATTTTCACTTCGGTTCATCCCTACTGTCTGGATCTGCGCGGACTACGGAATTTTTGCATTGGCTAAATTACAAATTCGTATTTAGAAAATAGCCTGGCAGGAGGTGGTGTAGTTATAGTGAGCCACTAGTAGCTTTTAAAAATCCAATTTCCTAACCTGCGGGGAGTCTGTGGTTATGCCGCCTGAGGTTAAGACTGCTTCAGAATAGGACTTTGGATTTATCCCATTGGATAAAAGCATCAGCTAAATGACAAATTAGTTAATAGCCATCTCCTTCAGCGTGACCAAGTATATTTATGGCAACTTGTCATTGAGTAAGCTTTTGGCAGATGCCTAGTAGCGGTAAGAGTTTAGCCAAATACGCAAACGTTATCTTAAGTACCTGAACACAGTGCAGAGGCTAATCTGACAAAGAATCACAGTATCTAAAAGAGCTTTTCATAGAAAATGAAAATAAGCATCCAAACAGATTACCTTCCCTGCGAATAAAATTTGTTCTAATCCAACTTGTAAAGCAAATTGCACACACTTGTACATGTAATTTCTGGTGCGTACAAAGTCATTTATTTATAGATTATTAATTTGTCGATAAATTGTAAATCAAACAATAAATCACAATGTTGTGCACTATTCTTTATTCATAAAACAGAACTTGTGCTGTGACCACCATGAAAATCATTGTGGAAATCAACGATATTAAAAATATACATAAATAGAACAATCTGTTGTGATGACAGACATTAACATTTGGATTAAATGACTTGTGTGTGTGTGTGTGTGTGTGTGTGTGTGTGTGGTAAGTGTTTTACAAAAGTAGAAAAATTAACTGCAGGATAGTCACTAAACAGAAAACACATTACTAAAAGAAACATTGGAAAGTTAAAATCAATTTTGTATAATGAAAATTCTTATTCAATAAGCTGTTTTTGCAAAAAAATTAAATAAAAATTGTCATGAGGGCTAAACACTAAAGTTGCAAATATAAGTATGGAACTACTCTTCTCTGTATTCATTAAAATAGTATAACTACTGCGAAACGTTCTCTCTTCAGTCAGTCCGTGTTTTAGGACACAAGAAATGATGTCCCACATTTCAAATAAAAACGAAGAGTAACAATCAAAGTGAAGGCACTGACAAATGAAAAACCATAAGAAATAAATACAGGCTTTCCATTAAAAAAAAGAGAGGAACCAACATGAAGCCCGGACGTATAGTTGCATTATCTGGTGTGATCAGATGATACGGATATGTGTCACTAACAAGTGTTTATGAATATGGCCTTGACAATGCAGTAATAAATCGGCCCATCGGTAACAACAGTAAACATAATCACAAATACATCGTTTTTCTACATTAGATCACAATCTGTCAATCCATCGTGATGGTTGCACACTCATCCATAAACACATAAAATCAAAAGTCCATTTACATCTTCACAAATTATCTCCCTGCAAAGTCCACCATGGCTGAAGAGGACCTCTTCTTGCATTCAAGAAAAAAAGGCAAGTGTCTGTTGAGCAAAATATGACCAGAATTACATATATATACCGATAGATTGTCTGGTGATGCTATATCACAAATGTTTTTATAATGTGAAAAAAAAGAAGAAGAATCATCACAGGTACCTTAGGTTTAGCAGTTTGCAACACTAATTGGAAGAGCTCTCTCGTCTAGCGTCAAGCGCCCTACAGCATAAAATAAACACAAACCAATAAAACTTCATTCATCACAATGAGAGGCTTTCCTGCTTGAGAAAAGCAGTCTGTTTAATGTGACGCTGAATCAAATAAGGACGTCAGCTATCACTGTCTTGACTGATGGCTTGAATTGAACTCTGAACTGAAACTTTTCTGCCAGGCTTGAGTCTAAGAACCAAAGAATGTTCTTGGTTTGCTTTTAGACTTGCTGTCTAATGCCTAAATAAAAGGCATACTAAGTAAATGGAACCTTATAAGGGCAAATTCTTAATGTTCCACGAGTGAAAACTTAACATGATAACATGTTGCTAGGCTAACAACATGATACTAGCTTAGAAATACACTGAGTAAATTAGTGATTTTATTATTATTATTTAAATTTTATTTAACAATTTTTATTGATCTTTTCTGGTACTGACTGATTCATACAACACACTGTAATAAAATTTAGTTTCACTTATTTTTTTTATGGCTCTTCTGTAATTCCATGGTGCTATGTACTATTTATTTTCAAGTAGCATCAATGTTGGTAGATATTTAGGTCAGGTAAATTTTAGGACTTCTATCATTAATTATGAAACATCGGATTAGTACAGGTAAGTTTGCATGTTCTTTCTTTTTTTTAAAAGATGTGTTGCTTTTGCAAGGATGGAAATATTCTAGAAGTTTCTGTAACATGCTGTAATATTTTGTGATATTCTAGTGCTTACTAGAACATTCCAGAACATTGTGGGACTAGTCATAAAAGACAAAAAATCATCCAGCGTACACTTCTTAAGTTTTGGACAACTCATTTTTGTTAACTGTTTTTGTTAAAGTGTTGTTAGCTTAGAAGTATGCATGCATGTACCATTTAATGTTTTATGCATGAGTAACAGCAGATTAGCTTGTATAAGTTGTATATATATATATATATATATATATATATATAGTTTTCACGAGCATTGTTAATGATGCACAAAAAGTAATGGTTGTTTTCGTATTCAGCATGTCAAACTTAAGAAAGAAACTAAAAAAAAGGTGAAACAAAGCTTAAAAAACAAATAGTCTCTTTTTTGTATTTGTATCTTGGATGGAATTCTATGGCAGCTTGCTGCTACCATAGAATTTTGGCAATAGAAACAAATTTGGCAATAGGAACAAATAACAGCAAATTTAGGTTGCCTACCAATTGGACCAGCCCTCGCAGCAGGAGGTCACCTACAAAGGCTTAAAATGCCTCCTACGTAGGCAGCTCACTAGGTTTTGGAACACATCCTGAGTGTGTGTGGCCTGGCTCCAGACTCCAGTGAGTGATCTGCCCTGTGCTTGCAGCTGGTATGACAGTTAACCATTACTCAGCCCCAGCATTCGTTTTTCAGTCTGGTACTCTCTACCCGTCTGGAACTCTATACAGCACCTGGCACAAGTAAAACACCCACGAACGGGCCTTCAGTCTGAATTTGTCTTGCCATGCTATTGTAGCTCAGAACATTGAGCTCTTTTGAAGACGTATTAACTACCATTGCACAAAGAGTTCAATTCATATCCATAAATGGACTGTCTCGAAAATACATTCTTCATGATACAAAATAAACAAATCTCTGCTTTTCAAAGGCATGAAAATAAATTTTCAGTTTAGTATTAAATATTGCTTTTGGATGTGAGCAGTGGCACCAGTTTTGAGTGTTTAAAACTGCCTTAATACATTTTAACATCATATGATCTGGTCAGTGATCATTTTTGTCACTTCACAGCACTTTGTGTCACATATTTTTCCAGAGTAGCAATACAAAATCAGAGTTGAATGGATGGATGGATGGATGGATAGATAGTTGGATAAAACAATGGATGAACTGACAGTTGAAGATGATGGACGGACTGACTGACTGACTGACTGACTGACTGACTGACTGACTGACTGACAGATAGATAGATAGATAAAATAAATGCACATAATATTAATCTCTCTTGCTATTTTTGCTTGCGTGCCAGTGGTTTCCCCTCCAGCGCTGGCATGTGTGCCTAAGGTTACTGACCCCTGTTCTATAGAAAGAATTGATTTACATGTATATGTGCAGCTGAGGTCATACTTCACTGAAGGACAACTTTCCAGTAAGTGGTGCATTTAGTGGTTTTGCAGTCTGTTATTTGTCTCTGGCCTCTTACTGGCTGCCACAGTGCATGCTAAACAAAAGCGCTGTGTTCAAAACAAGTTAAGCTCTTCGACAATATGCACACAGATGCTGTCTACTGACTTACACTTGGTGTTGTCGGACAAAATCTGCAAACTGGCGGTCCTTGGCATACAGCTCGATAATTCGAATACGGTCCTGGATTTCCTGTCATGAGAGAGGGAAGGTGGAAGAGGGAGAAGAAGACAGTTACATAACAAATGAGCTGACCTCTCTGCCCCAGTCCTCCTTTTACTTCTAGACATATAGACCAACTCTGGCACTTTAAACCAAGAGCTAAGGTGAAACACAGAAATTTATGAAGGATTTCTTTAATTACAGGCACTTTTATTTGAAAGGAGTTGATTTATATTCAAAGTAAAAGTCAGACAGACAGACAGACAGACAGACAGAGACAGACAGACAGACAGACAGACAGACAGAGACAGACAGACAGACAGACAGACAGACAGACAGACAGACAGACAGACAGACAGACAGACAGACAGACGACTGACTGACTGACTGACTGACTGACTGACTGACTGACTGACTGACTGACTGACTGACTGACTGACTGACTGACTGACAGATAGATAGATAGATAAAATAAATGCATATAATATGAATCTCTCTTGCTATTTTTGCTTGCGTGCCAGTGGTTTCCCCTCCAGCGCTGGCATGTGTGCCTAAGGTTACTGACCCCTGTTCTATAGAATTTATTGATTTACATGTATATGTGCAGCTGAGGTCATACTTCACTGAAGGACAACTTTCCAGTAAGTGGTGCATTTAGTGGTTTTGCAGTCTGTTATTTGTCTCTGGCCTCTTACTGGCTGCCACAGTGCATGCTAAACAAAAGCGCTGTGTTCAAAACAAGTTAAGCTCTATCTGCAGCATCTGTGATATGCAGTCAATTACCATGTAAAACAGTTGTGACTTGTCCGTCAGTTTTGTAAAACAAACAAAAATGGTGTTTATAGTACCACACTTGCAATGAGTCTATGGGGCAAGACATTCCAGGGGGACGTGCAGCTCCTATAGTTGTTAAAATGGAATTCATCCATACAGAAATGTGTTATTGAAAATGTAAATTGTTTATCATACACACGTCTTGCCCTATAGACTTTCACTGTACGTCCATAACTGGAATAAAATTATATATACAGTGGGTACGGAAAGTATTCAGACCCCCTTAAATTTTTCACTCTTTGTTATATTGCAGCCATTTGCTAAAATCATTTAAGTTAATTTTTTTTCCTCATTAATGTACACACAGCACCCCATATTGACAGAAAAAAAAAGAATTGTTGACATCTTTGCAGATTTATTAAAAAAGAAAAACTGAAAAATGCTCAGTATTTAGTAGAAGCACCCATTTGATCTAATACAGCCATGAGTCTTTTTGGGAAAGATCCAACAAGTTTTTCACACCTGGATTTGGCGATCCTCTGCCATTCCTCCTTGCAGATCCTCTCCAGTTCTATCAGGTTGGATGGTAAACGTTGGTGGACAGCCATTTTTAGGTCTCTCCAGAGATGCTCAATTGGGTTTAAGTCAGGGATCTGGCTGGGCCATTCAAGAACAGTCACAGAGTCGTTGTGAAGCCACTCCTTCGTTATTTTAGCTGTGTGCTTAGGGTCATTGTCTTGTTGGAAGGTAAACCTTAGTTCCAGTCTGAGGTCCTGTGATTCCAACTATATTGTTTCTCTGTGCCTTTATCGTTATAGTTGTGGTGCGGACTCTGCTATTCTTTAATATTGAGAACGATTTTTAGAACTATATCTTTACCGTTATCTTTATAGTTATCGTTCTTGGTGTGAACAGGCATTAACTTTTGGAGTGGACCCTCGTGCTTACTATTTTTATAAAAGTCATACGTTTTCATAGAAATAATATTGTACTTATTCATATGAAATCGTCACCTTGTAAAAATAGTTGCGCCCCATTTGACGGTTAGGCTTGGGGTAGTGCTTACTTTTTTCAATTCAATTAAATTAATTGCATTTTTATTAGCTTTCTTTTTGCCATAAAACGTGCTGCATTGCTGCCACTTGCATGACTTTCGAAAGTTGTCTTTTTAGGTCCGAAAGATGTATTTTTAATAATTTGTCAACTGAGCGATCAACAACCAGGTACAATATACCACACCAAGTGAGCTTACTTCTGCCCCACAAAACCTTGATTCTTGTCAAAATTAATTTAGTGTCTTCTAAGGTCTATTAACATGCACACAAACACACCTCTTTCGTAAGTTCACTGTTCTCATATACGTGTCGTATTTCCTCGCTGCTGAAGTCCGTGGAGGTCTCAGCGCTGCCGGTGCTATACGCAGGGGTATCTGGGTAACGGCGGTAGTACTTTTTATACCCTGTAGTTGCTTCACTTTCAAACATGGGATTGTACTTAGTGGCTCTTTCTAGAGATGGCATGTTCTCTGAATATCTGTGGAAAAATGTCAGGAAATAAAAGTCAGATTTTGGACAGCAACATCAATACATCAGATTAAAAAAAATTATTTTGGGAAGACAGGTTTGAATCTCATCCAAAATATGTTTCTCTCCCTGAATAATGGCATCTCTCTATTGTCTCAAATTAAATGAGTAATTAAATAAACCTTTGGTTGTATCTGGAATCAAACATGCCCTTGCTGTGGGTTTGTAAAAGTAGCAGATCGTCCCACCTATTTATATCTGCCCAAGGGTCAGATAGTGGAGCCACGGAAAAAGTGAGTGGATTATCTCAGGCCGAGTGAGAGCGGCTCAATGTTCTGCCATCCTGGCATTCATTCCTCTGTAACCTGTTGATCAGGATCACTGATAGATCCCCTGCAGAGACGTTACATCATCGTGTGTCTGCCAGGATTTCCCTGTTTGCTCTGGTGCTGGTGAAGCAAACAGGTTTAAGTCTGCCGTGTTTATGTTTACAGACAAAGTGAAGATGCAAACTAAATTAAAGTATTTTATAATATTGAGTCTTTATTTTTTATTTAAATGTAACTTAAAGAAACATTTCAAGTATTAGAGCTAACTTGACTGAATGTATGAAGTCAGATATAATATTTACACGTTTGACAATCAGAAAGTGTCACAATATGTTTTGTCTTTTAAATAAATTGACATTTGTTTGGATATTGTACTAATTCTGTCACAGTTGTCTAATACATTGCGGATTAAGTGTCTAAGTACTTCTTGTATGTATGTTATCTAGAGCTGATGGATGTAAAATATGTGTATTGGATATAAAATGTGTGTTCAAAATGAAACTTAGGACAGGAAGAACTTGTTCAAAAATGATAATTGATTCAACCTGCACATGCCTAACAGCATTTGTTTCATAACTACCAAAGAGAACATATTGTGTGTTCCGGCTTATTTGTGCAACAAGGTCATAAAAACAAAATACGCACGTTTGGGCTGTAAAATATTGCAGTGCGCTCCATATGTATGTTCCAGAACGCAGTGCTTTCAAACACAATCACAGCTGAGATTGTTTGGTTCCTTTTCAACCAGGTGAGGAAACCAAATGTCATTTAACAAGTTGGGAAATGCAACATTATTTGTCTTTTGGGGCCTCAGAGGAAACGTAAATCACATTTCAGAGTGCTTGTATTTACAGCATTCATTCAAAACGCTGACAGAATGCTTTAAAAATGCCATTTAGGCATCACATGTGCACCATTCAATTCGTTCAAATTAACTGAACCGTTATTAATAATCCATTTAGCAGATTTGTAGTCCACTAAGGAGTTCTGCTTGTTCTAAAATTTAAAGAAAGACATAAGCTTCTTAATTTCTTCCAAATAAAATATGATCATTAAGAGTGTGTTTGTGAAGCACAGTTTGTACCGTAAAGGGTCTTCTGAATCATCCGTGTCACACTGGTCTCGCAGAGTTCTGGCGAGGAAAAAGATCACGCCCGACGCCACGAGGAGGAACCCCGCGACTGAGGCGATGGCTATGCCAACCACCAGCGGTTCTGACACATACTCCTCACAGTGTCCTCCTCGATACCACCAGTTTTCACCGACTCGACACCTAAAAACAAAGGTAAGTGAATTGCATTTTTGGCCGTATTGTTGCTTTAGGAGATTTTTTACAGTACACACCTGCATATTGCGCCCTTGCCAGGTATGATGTCACATTTCCCATCATTCTGGCAGAAGTCTTCCTGTATGTCGCAGATACTCTGACATGGCAGCCCGTCCACGCTAAAATAGCCAGCGTTACAAACACACTCTGCCTCGCCTGACCAGCGGTTGACTAAACACTGGGAGAACTCATTGCACGCTTGGAACTTACATGGATCAGCCTGGTCACCTACCAGAAAGAAAAAGACAAATTATACATACTCACAGCAAAGAGAAAAGATAAAAATAAAAGCTAACGATATTAATAATAGCCTAAGCATAATAGCACATAAATGTGTTTAACAAAGGAAAAATGAACCTTTTCAAATCTAGTTTAAAACACGTGTCCGTTCTTAGAAATGCACCCTACTGTTTTTTTGTAGAAAACATATATTTTTCATTTTTTTAAATCATGAATTATTAATGGTATCATAATGAAGCGGGGAAAATTCATCATTAAAAAATGAAAATTTGGAGACATATATATATATATATATATATATATATATATATATATATATATCAGTCTGGCGAGTAAACAAAAAAATGTACTAGCCAATGGCGATTCAAT
>NW_015656599.1:1463681-1485597 GCF_001515625.1 Sinocyclocheilus rhinocerous
GTATCAGTCTGACAGTTTACAACTTTATATCCCAAAAATAAAAATGAATTTTAATTTATAAATTTAAAACATACTCATCATAGTTGTATTCAAGTCATTGTTTATATGAATTTAATTTTTATATTATTTTGAAATAATCCAAACAAATATCCAAACAGGAGCACCATCATCTAGAATCAAGATGGAATACAATGATGTTAGAAGTTTAGATGCCAGTTGATAAATTTGACTATTTTTGCATTTGCTGCAATTGCTATATAAGCATTATTACAATTCATTACAAATGTGGCATCAAAACAAAGACAATTTTCTGATTTCAAAGGCATCAGCATTTGGTCATTAGAGATGTGTGTTGACAAAGAAGCTCAGAGAGAATTTACACAGGGACACAAACAAATATGACTCATTTGCCTGACGCATTGAGCTCTACAAGTCTCACTAGAATAAATCACCTCTAATCTGTCTGGAGTACAGAATCAATCTCTTATCACTCATCCTAACAAGGCCTATTGTTTTTCAAAGCCAGACTGGAAAACCCTAACCTTATGTCCTCTAGCATAGAAGAAACCTGCTCAATACTGCTCAATACTGCTCAAAACGTCTGAGATATCACATTTTGGAGGTGTGCCAGCAAAATGCACAGCGAATGTGGTTATCGATCTTTCTGGTACAATTTCAGGATTGCTATTTGCATATTGGCAAAGGCAAAGGCAAAAAAAACCCTGTCCCCTAAACATGTATTCTTGTCCCTAAGTAAGTCTAGGATATGTTTTGCCCATATTAATGCCTGTTCAATTACAATTGTTCAGTAGCCTTTTAGTACTGGTATCAGTTGAAGAAATGTTTATTTTGCCAATCAGTTTGGCTCCTGTAACATATATGAGTCACAAAGCCTTCCCTGTGTAGCACACACACACACACACACACACACAGTAAATATATATAATATTTCCAATAATAATAATAAACATTTTAACTTACTTTTTTTTTTCCTCTCATAGTACTGGTGTTGAAGAAATGTTTATTTTGCCAATCAGTTTGGCTCCTGTAACATATATGAGTCACAAAGCCTTCCCTGTGTAGCACACACACACACAAAAAAAATCTAAACAGTAAAACAAAACTATTGTTACTCATCAATTTTGTCTGAAAATATGACAAATGAAACATAAGTGGTGCACAAACTGTGATAATCTATAACAAATAGTACAAATAGTACTTGTGACTGGTGCTAGTAAATCTAGGATTTAAAAATGACTTTGAATTGGCAAAAATGCATAATATGGCAGGCATTCTGCCCCTTAAAGAATCAAATTATGTTTAGTGAATATTGTTGGCCACAGGCAATGCCAAAAAATGCACTCATGTCTTCATATCAGCCAATTTGTTTTCTGTGATTTGTGTGTATATGTAAATCCTTCGAGTTACCTGATTCAACATCCAATGAATATTTGTCTATTGCAAGATTCATAGTTTGGTAAGCAGTATTGCAGAAGTTCTCTAGGATAAGGTACACTGTTGTTGTCACACCATGGGGAACTGGCTTGCCAAACTTCATCCTGCTGTTTACCACAATGCTTCCATTCCTGAAGTTCAAGATCTCTAAATTTTGGAAATTGCTGAGGTTGGACTGTAGATATGGTACAAGCTAGAGAGAAAAAATAAAATAAAATAAAGCATATTCCAATAAGCAGCAATACTGAGCCACACATACCTAGTGACGTTAATGGAAGTCAAGAAGGTGACTGAAGATTCTAATTCCATTCCAATTATCTCATTAGTTAGTGTTCATAAAGACAGCTGCTAATGGAGTTAACGGATAGTAAGCAAAGCCCCTAACAAACCCTCCTAATGTTCTACAACAACAAACATCAACAAATCTAAACTGATGTTGTCCTGTGTGTAACTTTAGAATATGCTTTATGGAATTGTTTACCCAAAAATGAACATTTTGTCATCAATGAAGATTTCCATGCAACACAAAAGATTCCACCAGTCACCACTCACTACTGTTGTATGAAAAAGTGCAATTAAAGTGATCAGTCCCAAACATGCTCTCTAACATCCCTTTGGGTTCCTTAAGCTCATTACTGCCTAAGAACATGTTTAAAGACAGTTGTGATTAATAACTCATGGCCTTCTTACTGATGTTTTGCTTTCCATAAAGTAGAGCACAGTAAGAACCTAAGAATGAATGTGACAAATATATCTTACCAACTCCATGAATTGCTGCTCAAGAGCCTTGTATTCAGTAGAGCTCTTGTTGAACAGATCTTCGGAAAACATCATGTTGGTGACCCTGAGGCTGAAAAACACTATTAACGCCCTTCCAGGACTGGCTGGCAAGGCAATACTTGCCAAGTCAGCCCCACGAGCAAATCCGCTACCGTCGTCTTCATCATGGTTTGGCCCATCAAATGGGAATATGTCAAATGAAACATCAAACTCTGTTATGTTGGGGTTTACTGGAACAGGAACTTTCAGAGTAGTACTGTCAGAGTTCACTAGTTTGGTAGGTAGGATGAGGCCTGTGATGTCAGGGCTTGATCCTGCTGTGTGCTCTTGTACTGAGTCATCTGACGTTATCTGGTTGGTAGGTTTGAATGTTGACTGATAAAATGATGGTACAGTGGTGGAACTAAGGGTCTCTGAATGTTCTGAAACATCTGGAATGACAGACATTGTGGATGACTGAAATATTATAGTTGAGTCTCCATCTTCAGCATTCTCTGATAAAACAGGCTCCTTTGCAACAGTTGCAATATAAGTGTGTATCACATCAGTTGGAGTCTCTGGAGTCGTCTCTTGAAGAACCGAATGAGTAGATGATTGGGTAGGTAGGGGTTCTGTGGTTGATTCTGGTAAAGGTTCGTCTTCTATTGATGAATGTGATATCCGAGTGAACGGAGAGTCCTTCTCAGGAAACAGGGAAGCTGAATGATCTACACTTGGTTCCTCAGTAGCTATTGTTGTTGGGGCTGTTGTTGCGACCAATATCTCATCCCCAGCTAAATCCTCTTCTGAGAGTTCAGTCACTGGGTTTTCCGTAGGCATAAGCTTGATGACTTCCATCTCCTCATCTAGAATCTTGACTTCTTCATCTGATTCTTCTACCTCTGGCCATAAGAGTGCAGGTAACTCTATGATACCTTCGGTTACAGGAAGCTCAACAGCTTCTGAATAAGTGGTAGGACCTTCCACAGAAACGGTATCAAGTTCTAGGATTACAGGTAATGGCGTGGTTGAAGGCATTTCATTTGACTTTGTTGTGGAGGCCAGTGTTTCCTGACTCTGCTTGTTTTCTGTTGAAGTAATTTGTTCATCTATGGCTACTGCTGTGCTTGGTGGGATCACAGTGGGTGTAACACGTCGTTCTGTATAGTCCTTATCAGCAGGTGAACTGATTGTATCAGAACTTTGTGATGCATCCACATCTTGGGTTCCTGCTGAAGTGTAGACATATAGTGACGGTTGACTGGTCACATGTGTAACCATAGTGGTAGATTCATCTGGAAAATAGTCTTCATATTGTTCAGGGGCTACTTGGGTCTGCATAGAAAGCTCCACAGTCAAAGTCTCCATAGTCCAAAAAACCGGAGCTTGGTCAGTTGTTGTGTAGTGAGGATTAGTACGAATGTCTTGTGTCACAAGAACCCTGTCCAAGAATGGCTCCTCGGGTGTCAGATCTTGGTGGGGAGGCTCAAGCTGTTCCACTATAGATTCCTGATCTTCCTGAGGTTGGTGTACCTCATCTTCCTTCAAGACTTCTTCTGGTGTTCCTGACTCCCAAGGCCAAATGTCAGGACCTAGATGATCTCCAGAGAAACCTGAGCCTGAACCCAGGTCTATCAAGTCACTCTGAGTAGTCAACTCAACATCAGGAGGTTCCACAGGAGAAACTGCGATCTCTTCCAACTTGTGAGGTGATTCCGAAGGTAAGGCAACTACAGTTATCGTGCCTGTGATAGGACTGATTGTAGTTGCAGTCTGTAAGAATCCCTCCTCTTCAACAATACTATTGTCTAACACAAGAACACAAGATTTTAGAACCATATTAGTGCCTTTAGGTGGGAAATAATTTGTGAGAGATTACAGTAGACTCACTCTCTGTACCAGGAGTAGGTGCACTGCTTGATGTCTCAATTTTAGAGGTACGCTCAATGTCAAAGTTCTTCATAGACACATCTGCGTGAGACAGAGTGGGACTTTCCTCAAAGATGATTACATCATTTGTGTCCTCACTCTGTCCATCCATCCAGAGATCTATCATGTGAATGCGGTCAAGGAAGTCATTATTTGTAATGGAGATGTCATTGTTGGATAATTCCTGCCTGGTAACATCTGGTGGTTTCTCAGAAGCAAGAACATTATCCTAGGATTTAATGATTGAACAGTCATGGTTAGTTACTATTAACTGTTAAATTATTATTGAGACATAAAGCAAATATATTTAAGGTAAGTCTACATAAATGTTGTTGACAAAAAGATGAGCCAAAAGACATTGTAACTTTCCATACTTAGGCCTATGTCCACTGAATGTCGTAATGTTTCAGCTGTTAAAATTATATCTCACCATTTGGCCATTTAAAAAAATAAGAGTAAAAAAAAAAGTACATGTATGGTGTAAGTGGAAGAAATTTTCCTCAAACTTGCATCTTCCATTTTTTCCAGAGAAATGTCAGTGGAAAAATTGCATAGACATTCTAAAAAAGCACACATGCACATGATCTTTACGCCATCCTGAGGATCTGGTCCTAGATGGGATATTGACTAAGGCATTTTTGACCAGAAGATAGTTTTTAGCTGTTCCATACACCAGATATTAACATTTAACCTTCATGCAGATTTGGAATATGTCATGTTGTATATATAACAACTGGTTGCATATACATTCATGAGTTATCACACCATTTTATTTTTATGCAAGTAATGAGTGAGCTGCTACTGGAACTAGATCACTGTCAGCTGCACACACTGGCCTCGTTCATGAAACACGAGCAGCATGACTTTCTGTGTAATCTTTCGTAAAACCATTCTTACGTAAACTGTCACTTTTAATTCAGTGCGACAATTTACATAAGAATAGTTTCACAAACACTTTACACAGAAATGAGCTATGCTCGTATTTCTTGAATTAGGTCCACTGACCATTTAATATAGGACAAATGGCTAGACCGATTTTCCTATAGAACTAGTTTTATGCACCCTACTAGTTATAATTTGCATCAACAGCTAGCTGATCACACACACAAATATCCATCTTAAACAGGGCAGATCAGATAAAGCACCAACTTCTCACATCAACTTTAAGTAACTAACATGTGTCTTTGGAGGCAAGCATACTATTACCTGAGAGAACACATGTTTCCAGATACAGACATGGGCACCAGCCAAAACAAGACAGTAAATCTACTTAATAAGGGTATTGAAAAAAGTGCCAGTTTTGTCAAATGTAAGAGGAAAAACTGAGAGTAAATTCTAAGATTATTGCTATCTTTGGTATCCAATGTGTCTTTCTAATTAAACTACAGACTGTGAAGAAAGCTGCTCGGCCTCTGCAATAAATATATGTCATACTGAGATTAAAAACATATTCTTTTCAATATTTCATAGTGCCTGAGCAAAACGATTTTCATAAAATTGCATGCTTACTTGTGTCTAGAGAATACTTGAGCTGGAAAATTGACTTGAATAGTTTTACAGACCTGCCGTATTATCCCATAGCTGTGCTATAATCTGTTTTAATGACATGCCATGAAAAACATTTTATGTGCAAGGTAATCTTTCTTATCATGTAACAACAAAAACCTACATGTGATTGCCATTAGTGTGACTCATTTTTCATTTAACAGCTTTGGAAGGATTCACATTCACACTTTAAGTGATTGCACTGCAATGAGGTGAAAAAACCCTAAATCCTAAACTGCAGCTCTGGATAGGGATTCTGGACTGGACAGTCATGGTTACCCGTTTACTGGGTGGTCCTGCCAATGACCATTGACTCACCATCATGTCACTGGAGTCAAGCGGTCTGCTGGTTGGTTTGGAAGGCAGCAATGTCTCCACTGTGAAGCCAAAACAGACAAATCATATCAAATTATACTTAAAACTGCTCAAGCACAGTTCATACTCAGACTGGCTCTGAGGGCTGCAAGATTAGTCTGCCAAAACCAGAGATAAGAACCATGAAGGCTCCTTGCTTCTGTTAAAACTGTGTACTGCCAGGCAGTGTAAGAGGATATACCAACATTGTCAACATACTGCATTTTGGGTTCATTCAGCTACAATTTACAATTTACCACTGTGACAGAACACAAACTTGAACCTGAATGATTCTAAGAAACTTCCGTAAGAAGCACTCAGCTCAACACCCTGATGTCTTAGGTTCCCTATAATGGATCCGCAATGTGTCTCTACCTCTTAGAGAATGTCCTACCATTTTCCAGTTGCAAAGAATCAGGGTCCACTTCCAGAGTGGTGTTTCTGATGAAATTCTCCCTGTGGAGGGCTTCGGTGATGTAGTTTCGGAAGTCAGTGATGGTGTAGACAACAGTAGGTAGCTCATCAGGATCTGTGAAGGAGTTCTCAACCATGTTGGAATGTAGGTTTATGTAATCCATGGTCTCTTTACTTATGCCCACACCATCGCCCTCAAGAACCACAGCATAGTGCACCACTACTGCCAGGCCTCTGAAGAATGCAAAGAAAACAGTGACTCTTTGCGGTCAAATAATAATAATAATAATAATAATAATAATAATAATAATAATCACTGGCTGTAAACTGGCCTCAAGACTGGAGTTGTTATGTATTAAATGACTCCAACTCGTATAAACAAAAGAACAGCTTCACTTACAGTACAGCAGGAGTTTGTCATGTTGGAGCCTGCTATCTGTTTTTGTCAGTTTGTCATATTTAATCATATTGTACAACTTTTACATAATTCTTATGCCTAGTAGTAAATTAAAATAAATTCAGAGAAGCACAGCTTACAGTAAATGGCCTATGGTGGCTTGGTGGTTTTAGATGGATTAAGGTTTAGTTGTTCTCCTAGCACAACCAAGTTGGTCTGATTGGTCTCCTAGCCTGGTTAAGCTGGTTTAACTCATCAGCCACCTGGTCTCCCTGTCTAACCAGCATAAAAAGTGATGGTTACCTCTCTAAATTTCTCTAAAATCATCAAAATAGACCCGCTTAATCAGCATGGACAGGCTGAGAGACATTGGTTTAAGCTGTTTTGTTTTTTTACTAGCTACCACCAAATTTGCTACAGAATATTCAGCAGCCAGCTGTTGAGCTGAACTAATTTTTTTTGGCCACATGTTTTTCTAAGAGGGTTAAAAAACCTAGTGGGTTCATGGCCAGATCAATTGTGTCTCCTATGACAGACAAAATACGATGACACTTGAGAGCAAAGAACATTTAGCATTTAATCCCATCATGCTTGGCAACTGGGCATGCATTTAGCACAGCGACTTATCCCACTTAAGATGGCGACTGGCCAGACAAAATAGCCCACTGACATACACACACATATGTCACACCAAAATGAGTGTGACCATCCTTGCAATCAATTGATTTCACAAGGCTAATGAGGCAGCAAGCACATGACCTTACCAAGAAAACAGTGTGAAAGTGATTTCAGAGCAACGCTCTATAAAACACTACATATGGTGGGTGGAAAATTCAGGCACATGAATTTCTCATTAGATGTTTGGAGGAGATATGGGTCACGCAGCTGTGTGATATGGCAGGGTGGGGAGATGGGATTTATCAGGCCTGGGTGAAACATTGCAGAAATATTAGTAGTGATAGCCCAAATGACATTAATGTCTGTTTTCTTCATTTTGAGATGTGATTAACTGTGACTTATAAAGGCAATGCATTTAGACCCAGAGTTCGAGCTAAATAAGATTTAGGATACTTACCCTTCAATGTCCTTCTGTGGCCTGAGATATTTTATTAAGAAAAAAAAAAGAATGATATTAAGAAAACAACACACACACACACACACACATATATATATATATATATGCTATTGCTTTTATCTGTATGCATAATCATATAAATTAATATAAAAATCATACCTGAATTCAAGCACAAGTATTTTCTTGAAACCTGGGAGCCTTTTAAAAACTTCTTCAATCTTCAACAAAAGAAAAGAGATGCTATTAATGTACAGTACTGTATATATATTTCCTGATGGGCATAAGATTATGGATTCTAATAATTTAATTATTTCATTCGCCAAATATATAAATGTATAGATGCTACTTACCTTATCGATGAACAGTTCAGATAGATATTGATAGTAGTAACTTGATGGATCTCTCAGAGCATCATCAAAGCTTTCACCTCTTATCTTAATACTCAGCTCCACAATATGATCACCGACAGGACGTGCTGGTCGGACCATAATGTCATCAATTTCATTTCCAATCTATATACAAAAAAAAAAAAAAATGTTTAAGAGGAACTCATAATTACGGAGTTAAAAATATATACACAAGTGTATTTTTAAAGTTAAATAATTGTCTATAATAAATTTGATGTGCTCACCTTGCTGTTTTCATCTAAAATATCATTAGAAATGTCCTGTGGCAAGTTTTGTAATGTGGTGGAGAAAGTCTTTTGAATAGTAGTTGTCAAGTCATTTAGTACAACTGTGATATCCTCTACTTTCAAGATAGGAGTTGGGATGTCGTCCTCTGCAGGTTCTGGATGAACCACATGTATCTCAGGTGCTCTCTCAGTCACCTCTGAAAGTTCAGATATCAACAAAGGTGTCTGAGATGTCACCTCAGGTGTCTCTGAGATGGCTCCACTTGTCTTCAGTATAACTTTGGGTACTTGAGATATGAAATGAGTTGTCTCTTTTATGACATCAGCTTCTGTAATGACCTTAGGTGTCTCTGTTGCAGCTTCAGGTGTCTCAGGTAAGGTCTCATGCACATATGTGACTTCATGTGTGATTTCCACCGTAACTTTATGTGTGTCCTCTGGAATTTTTGGTGGCTCTGTAACTTCATGTATGTCCTTGTTTATGGCAGTTGTCAGTATATCTTTTTCCAACTTATTAACAGTAAGATCTGGCATTGCGCCTTCAACAACTTTGAAAATTGTTTCCACATCACCTTCATCCATTTTAGTTGTGTCTTGCTTATCTTCCATGCCTTTAGTTACAAACTCTACAATATCAGTTTCAGGGGTACCAATGTCAAAAGAAGTATCAAGTGTGGCCTTGGGTGTGATTCCAGTTGTGGTTTGACTTGTGGTCTTAGTAGAAGTTTCTGTTCTTTTAGTAGAAGTTTCTTCAGGACTTTCCTCAGATGATTCTTCTAAGATGACAGCTTCAGTTACATCACCCAATTCAGCAGTAGCTTCACTTGTTCCTCCAACTAAATCTTCAAGTGTGTTTTCAAGAACTGTTACTTTGTCTGTGTCAATGTCTTCAAATTCAACCCCAGCAACTTCTGTTGCCTCTTTTGTCATCTCACCAGGTCTCGCAATGGTAGTTATGTCCTCATCAACACGTATGTCTTTCTCAGTAAACACAGATTCGGTAGCTTCAGTAGTCTCCTGTGTCAATCTAGGTGTCTCTCCAGCTGTGACCTCAGCAACTTCTGGGGACTCAGTTATAATGTCCTCTTCCTTACCTAAATGATCATCTTCAAACTCATTTGAGACATTTATAGGCTCATGTGTTTCCTTCGACTGTTCATGAGTACTCTCTGTCATGGTACCTGGTAGTTCTTCATTTGTTGTCATCTCTGGTGTAGGTTTAGTGTAGGGTGTCTCTTCCTCCTTTTTGTCAAGTAATGTAACAATTTCAATGTCTTTAGGTTCATCCTCTGTTGATACAACATCAGGTGATGTATTTACAGGTGTAGTGGGTGACAGAAGTTCTGGGACTGTGGTCACATATGTGATTTCGACAACATCCTTATCTGTCAGAGCTTTTGGCAACCCTTCTGTGGAGGGATTAGGTGAAACCTCTTTCAATTCTGTAGGAGTTGTCTGCACTGGCTCCTCTGGTAAGACATTCTGAACAGGAGATATTTCTGTAGGAGAATCTGTCATGGTACCTGGTAGTTCTCCATTTGTTGTCATCTCTGGTGTTGGTTTAGTGTAGGGTGTCTCCTCCTCCTCCTTTTTGTCAAGTAATGTAACAATTTCAATGTCTTTAGGTTCATCCTCTGTTGATACAACATCAGGTGATGTATTTACAGGTGTAGTGGGTGACAGAAGTTCTGGGACTGTGGTCACATATGTGATTTCGACAACATCCTTATCTGTCAGAGCTTTTGACAACCCTTCTGTGGAGGGATTAGGTGAAACCTCTTTCAATTCTGTAGGAGTTGTCTGCACTGGCTCCTCCGGTAAGACATTCTGAACAGGAGATATTTCTGTAGGAGAATCTGTCATGGTACCTGGTAGTTCTTCATTTGTTGTCATCTCTGGTGTAGGTTTAGTGTAGGGTGTCTCTTCCTCCTCATTTTTGTCAAGAAATGTAACAATTTCAATGTCTTTAGGTTCATCCTCTGTTGATACAACATCTGGTGATGTATTTACAGGTGTAGTGGGTGACAGAAGTTCTGGCACTTTGGTCACATATGTGATTTCGACAACATCCTTATCTGTCAGAGCTTTTGACAACCCTTCTGTGGAGGGATTAGGTGAAACCTCTTTCAATTCTGTAGGAGTTGTCTGCACTGGCTCCTCCGGTAAGACATTCTGAACAGGAGATATTTCTGTAGGAGAATCTGTCATGGTACCTGGTAGTTCTTCATTTGTTGTCATCTCTGGTGTAGGTTTAGTGTAGGGTGTCTCTTCCTCCTCATTTTTGTCAAGAAATGTAACAATTTCAATGTCTTTAGGTTCATCCTCTGTTGATACAACATCTGGTGATGTATTTACAGGTGTAGTGGGTGACAGAAGTTCTGGCACTTTGGTCACATATGTGATTTCGACAACATCCTTATCTGTCAGAGCTTTTGGCAACCCTTCTGTTGAGGGATTAGGCGAAACCTCTTTTAGTTCTGTAGGAGTTGTCTGCATTGGCTCCTCTGGTAAGACATTCTGAACAGGAGATATTTCTGTAGGAGAATCTACCGGAGGTCTATCGGTAGAAATAATTGTAGCTTCTGAGACATCTTCATCTACATGCTGAATGGTAACAAGTGCTGATTTAACAGGACTTTCGGTAACACCCCATCCAACATTAATCTCAGTTTTTGAAATAAAATTTTCTGTAGATTCTCTAGTGTCTACTGCAGGAGCATTAGTACTTATTCCTGGCAAGTTCTTAAGGATTGTGGGCAGATCTGTCTCATACTTTCTCGAGGTGGAACCTACTGGAGTTCTACCAGTCGGCATCAGTGTAGCCTCTGACACAACATCAGTTTCTACATGTTGAATTTCAGCATCTACTGATTTAACAGGACCTTCAGTAGTACCCTGCCCCATGTCCAGTTTAGTTACAGAAATAATCTTTTCAGTGGATTCACTAGTGATTTCTGTAGGAGTACTGTTACTTAGCCGTAGCGAGTCCTTAAAAGTTGTGGGAATATCATAATCATATTTTCCTGAAGTAGAATCTTCTGGATTTCTATCAGTGGTCAACAGTGTAGACTCTGAGACAATGTCAAGCTCTTCATGTGGAATGGTAACATCTGCTGTCTTAACAGGACCCTCAGTAACGTCATGTCTCACAAGGGCCTCATTTGTGAGCTCAGTAGGTGAAATAGTGATTATCCCTATTGAGTCCTCAAAGGATGTGGGAATAGCATACTCATAATTTCCTGAAGTAGGAGTTCTATCAGTGGTCATTAATGTAGACTCAGAGACAATGGCCACCTCTTCATGTTGAATAGTAACACCTGTTGTCTTAACCGGACCCTGAGTAGCATCCTGTCCCACCTCCAGTTCTGATTCAGAATGAAGCTCTTCAGTGAATTCGCTGATGATTTCCGTAGGGGTATTAGTGCTTACCCCGGGTGAAGCCTCCAAGATTGCAGGAATATCATGCTCATATTTTTCGGAAGTATAATCTTCTAGAGTTCTATCAGTGGTCAATAATGTAAACTCTGAGACAACATCAGCTTCATGTTGAATGGTAACACCTGCTGTGTTAACGGGACCATCGGTAACATCCTGTCCCAACTCTGTTTCTGAATAAAGCTCTTCAGTAAAATCACTGGTGACTACTGTAGGAGAAGTGTTTATTCCTAGCAAGTCCTCAAAGGCCGTGGGAATCTCATAATCATACGTTCTTGAAGTAGACTCCTCTGGAGTTCTATCAGTTGTCATTAATTTAGACTCTAAGACTATTTCAACCTCTTCATGTTGAATGGTATAATTCAATATTTTGACAGGACTGTCAGTAGCATCCAGTTTTACCTCCAGTTTAGGTTCTGAAATAGGTTTCACAGTGGCCACACTTGTGAGTTCTATAGGTGAACTAGTGCTTATCCCTGTCGAGTCCTCAAAGGCTGTGATACGATCAGGCTCAGGATTGATTCCAATTGTCATCTGAAGCTCTGCAGCCATAGTGGTGAATAAGATTTGGTCTTCAGTGGTCTGTGGTGTGATGTCCTGTGAATCTGTTACTGCCTCAGGAACCATAATACTGACTGGGTGAGGAAAGAGAAAGAAAGAGAGTGAGGAAGTGGCAGAAAAAAGAAAATGTATGTCATAAGAGGAAGTTTGAATCATTTCTGAATTTCATATTGTAAATTGCACCCATTAATTGCGTACACTTATTTTTCTTCAGGATCAGGGCCAAACATGTAGCCTATCATTGAGGCCAAGTCCATGCACAAATAATTAGTTACACTTGACTAAATGGCAGAACTATTTCTAAGGATCCTGACACCTCTACTGCATTACAAGTCTCTGAGTGCCTAAAAAGGATTAAAGTCTATTCTGAGAGCAGTGTATATCCTGAACCATAGAGCACTAGATCTCTGTTGATATGACTGCAGGGTCGCATACAGACATTAACAATACAGATATATCAGAGCATAACTTATATCAACACACTGCAAAATTCAGTCAATAGAAATAAGACTTTCTAGACTTTGGCTAATATTTTGAAGTATTTATAAACACGGAGTGGGAACACCGATCCATTGTTTAAGAAGCATATTTTTTTTCAAACAATGCAGTAAACTAGACTGACCTTGTTGGGTTGTGGCCACGTTTGCTTGTGTTGGCGCAGTAGTCTTTGTCTGATGTCTGCGAAAGAAAAGACAATTATAAATGTTTTTAAGGCCAGGAACATATCTAAACATACCAAAATCTACAAAATCTAAACTTCTTATTGGCAACCAAGTTTAGTTTCCCCCCTTCAGGATATGAATTGAACCATAATCAGTGCTATGTCTCTAAAGCTAGTGGAAAGTAAACTAGCTTCAGCAGGGACTAAAGGTATGACTGAAATATTTGCAGTCTGAAGCCAGAGTTCTGCATCCAGCTTTTACTATTAATGCATGATTTTGTCTGCAAAGCACCAGTGTGTGCTCTGACTTAGCTACTTTAGCTGCCTTGCTAAAGAAATAATTGGTGTTTTAGATTATTCATATAGTCTTAGTATTATGTTACATATGTTACAATCTGAGCTCCACACTGTGCATTTGCAGATTTATTTATGTTTAGGCTGCAGAGCGGTACTACTGTATGCAAATTATGTTGTTTCATGCCTATAAGTAGCTTGGGAGCTTGAAGTCCTACCTGCATTCAGGTTGCCATGGGCTGGTGGGCGCACTATCATAAGACAAATATAGTGAAATATAATGTGATTACACTGTTACTTTAGAAACAGTGGAATGCAATGTGGGTTCCTGTATTTTTCTACATAGCACATAATTATGTGAAATATGGATTTAAGATAAGTGCGCTGTGCTGAACCGAGTTTGACAGCAACTTGTGATGAAATGCAATACAGTGTAAAGCTTAAAATTTCCTGCAATATTATCATATTCCTATCCTATCATATATCATATAGTACCATGATATTAACATGGTACTCCAAAGTGCTTCAAAGAATACCATGTTATTATGATGGAAATGTTTGTAAGCAGTTCTCACCTTGTTGATGTCACTGAAGCCGCTCCTACCCTCTGCAAAATACCATAAAGTAGTTTTTTGTTTCTCTCTTTTAATTTAAGAGTTATTTGTTAAGTACCATGACATAAACAAGTATACTTACACTTGAAATCAGAGCAAGGTGCTCAGCTGACTGGCTAAAGCTCCGGCTAATGTCAAACACGCTAACACTACTATTTTGACATTTCCTCATCCAGATTTGGTACTCTTCTTTCTCAGGTAAGCGATCCCAGAAGATTTTGAAAGCCTCCCAAATTGTTTCCTGGCACACTAAGGCACAAACAAATGCAAACAGATCTACAGATACCCATAAGCATGCCAACCCATACAATGTAAACACACACAAGCTCTTAAATGTAGGAGAAAAAACAGGAACAGTAAAACAGCCAAAACATTGAGGAAAATGTACTTATTTTTGACAATTCTCAATATCTTTACAATATATTTTGACAAAGTATCAATAAAATGGTGTATAAATCTTTTTTTAGTGCATCACTGCATTAGCGACATGCTAACCTATGTTGCCATTTAAACTATGCACTTTGTAGAGTTGCTGTCTATGAGTGCACTCTAGATCAGTCACTTATGAGGTTCAATTGCAGTTATGATTATGATGCCAGTGTAGACAGCAGACAGTAATGCAGCTTGCTAGGTTTTGAAAAAGAACCAGTGAACTGTAAACAGTGGAGAAGAAATAATCTGCCAAAACACCAGCTATGAACTATGAGCTGTAGTGGAAATTGACATCACTTTGAATGGATACCCCTTTCATTTAGAAGACACAAATACAGAAGTAACATATTTTTTTCTTTATTTCTAAATTAAATAAAGAAAAAGCAGTAACTAACATAATGGAACCATCTCTTATCCTTATCCTCACACGTCAATTGCTCCAGACACACTTAGTTTCTTTTATTTCTCAATTTGTGAACCAAAATTACTATTTCGGTACGTGCCGCATACTTTCTCAATGTACCCTGCAAGTGGAAAATTAAATGCGCAGATGGGGGATGTTAACCTAGGGTGACCATACGTGCCATTTTCCCAGGATGCGTCCTGGCCAGGTTGCTAAACATTTTCCACCTCCAGTCGAAATGTTCCACCTACATCTGCCCACCATACCACCTATGTATGACGACTAACAGAAGTGCGTAGAAAGGCAAAGGTCACAAGTTTTCTTGGCAGAGTGAAGGATCTTATCACCGTCTACAGTGATTCAGTAGCAATGGGGTAGAAATGGGGAATTCTGGCCTTTCCTACTGGAACGATACATGTTGACAGCAATTGACTTTAACAGCTTTGTTGGACATCTCAAGCCCCCTGCTGACAGCCACACCTTTATTATCAGCCTTAAAGGGACAGTTCACCCCAAAATAAAAATTATGTCATTATTTACCCATATGATTTCTGTTTATCCATGGAACTCTAGAGAAGTTATTGAGTTGAATGTCTAGGCTATATACACTCTTAAAAATATAGGTTATTTATTGGCATTTATGGTTCCATGAAGAACAACATTGCACAAAAGGTACTTTAGAGTTGGAAAAGGTTCTTTAGATTTTTTAAATTTACACAGAAATATTCTTTGAGGAACCCAAATGGTTCTTCTATGAACATCACTGTGAAAAAAACAAAAAAAAACCCTCTGGAACATGTATTTTTAAGAGTGTACAGTAAGAAAAATATATTTTTGCTTTCATTTTTGGATGAATTAATTTCTTTGGCATATACAGTGGGGGAACACCAGACACTTTTTTATTATTTTAAATCAGTGTTTCACACAAATTGTATTTGTGTTCAATTATAAAAATGCAAACCAGACACATTCACAAGTAGTCTCTGACTTTTGGACCCCGCTCTACATGTAATAAAGCATCAGAGTGCCCTTTAATAGGGTTCCGTGGCTAAACGTAATCAACTTTCCACTGACACACTGCAAGAATAACCTTTATGTAAAACAGCAACACTTGGTTCTCGAGTTGTCGTAATTAGATTCACTAGGGTCATCTGGGTCCTATTAATGCACTAGCGAGAAACATTATTCTCAGCGGTGGTCTCCAATAGAGTTTAATACTTTGATTGTATCTAACTTCACAGGCTAATATGTGAAGCTTAGAAAGAGCATGATGTGGAAAAGTGTGTTGAGTGCGTCTGAATATTTGTGCACAATTATATGTAAGACAGAGACAAAGAGACGGTGTGTTTCTGACGTTTCGAAACTGTGGTCAAATACCGGTCAGGTTGGCTTAGCTTATTATTGATGAAAAGTAGAGAAGTATGAGCTCATTTTTCTCACATAATGAGCATCCATTTACACTATAGAAGTCATCTGCAACGTACTGTACCTTACAATTACCATTCTTAGGCGACTATCCCAGAATCCTTCAAAAGAAAGTAAAAACGAAATGTCTGGTTGTAAGACAGAGACAAAGAGACAGTGTGTTTCTGACGTTTCGAAACTGTGGTCAAATATGAGGTTACTTGGATGTTAATGGAACCGGTCAAGTTGGCTTAGCTTATTATTGATGAAAAGTAGAGAAGTATGAGCTCATTTTTCTCACATAATGAGCATCCATTTACACTATAGAAGTCATCTGCAACGTACTGTACCTTACAATTACCATTCTTAGGCGACTATCCCAGAATCCTTCAAAAGAAAGTAAAAACGAAATGTCTGGTTCTTACCTCGCAGGTGAAAGTAGTTGAGATGATTCTGTATTGCCTGTTGCACTGTCTCATGTGAGCAAAGTTTAACTCCACTGGGAAACAGGAGGTCTCTTTTCCGTCTAGAAAGAGCCATTTTCCCTTCACCAGGCATGTAACTCGCGGTTTTACCTTTAACTGGCACCAACGTATGATTCAAAACTTCACTGGCGTCCGAAAAAGTTTTATATCCATTTGGTAAATAATCCTTGTGAGTTCCAGAATCTGATGAAGAACAAAGAACACATGGTCACAAGATTGCAAGCATCACAAAACTCCTCAAGGCCTTCATGTAGAGTAGATACATACCTGCATCTAAGGAACAATGTCCGGTCAACAACAATACCAAAACCCACCAAATGCATTTAAAAGACAGATCAGGCATAGCGATTCCTTATCCCGGGACACTTTAGAGAAAAAGTCTTCAATTTTTAGTTCACTGACTGATAAAATTTGGGCATCACTCCTTACAGCCCCCCAAAAAACTTGTGGAGAGTTGAATTAATTAGTCTGCATTGTCAGAACATCCTTTCCTTGTCACAGAGGGATGCGATCATGTAGCTTTGAGCTGACGTCTCCCCATGCGGCTTAGCAGATGGCTCTTTGGGAGATTTTTCTTGCCCACTAATCCTATTTGTTAATTCTTCTGAGGAAGCTTGTCGAGAAGTCAGTGATACTCTTTCATTGCCCACCTGTACGATCTGTCTGGATTGCTGAGATGTCGAAATACAGTCCCGTAATTTGCGGTCCGATCCATTGAGGAGTTCAATTATGAGAGTGGCTTCCTTGTTCTCCATTGCTGCCATTGGGTTTAATGGGATTTAAATTCGAAGAGTTGAAATATACACGATTAATTGCACAATCTACCGTGTAAGATCTCTTGCTAAGACCAAGTGTTTGACTAGATGTGACATCTTGTAGGGTTAGCCCTTTGTCTACAAGTTTGCCACGTGCTGTGACCGCGCAGCTTACAGGGACTTCATCTTTAATGGGTTTTGGGTGTATTCCATCATGGCAGGGATCGTATGAACAGATGGCACAAGCGTGGGCCAAACAATTCCAGGTTTCGTAAGGTATCAATGGTTCGGTGGAGGATATTAAAACCACAGATGATCATTCGACATATATTGCGTTGAATTAATTCTAAATCAGTGTTCGTAAAGAGAAACTCTGAATGCTTGCTTGTCTGAAAGGTTAGTTTATAAAGGATACTTGGGCAGTTTGAAGTGAGTTTGAAGTTTAGCACATTGGAAATCAGACATAGATAGATAGATAGATAGAGAGAGAGAGAGAGAGAGAGAGAGAGAGAGAGAGAGATGAATGTTAAGACTGCCAGATGGTTCAGACACTGAGCTGACGGACTCTGGTTTAAATCCGTTGAGTTTGATGGTAAAGGGTGTTTGACGGGAAGCAGGCAGTGGATGTGACAGATCAAACCCTGTGTGACATCTGCCATCTCTAGCTTTGTTTTCTCCTTCTTTTTCACTTTGTGCTCCGTTCATTCTTTTCACTTATTCTACTAACAGTGTCCAAAACGCACCAAAACGAATTTCGGAATTCTTCACCAAAATTAACGTAAGATGCATTTCCGCTGTCATGAATAAATGTAATTTCCATCATATCTCAATTTTATAATTTTTAATTAACTAATATTTTTTATTTCTCATTCTAATTTAAGTTTTAGTTTTTTTTTTTCATTTAATTAACTTGTATTTTATTTCAGTTTTAGTTATAATTATTTGTAGTGCTTAAACTTCTAACTTATATCAGTTACCAGGTTTCATGTTACATTTTTTTTTATCAATATTCAGTACCAATAATTAAATATTTATCAATGTTTCAATAGTAAATATTTAAACAGTTTTTTATTTCAGCTTTATTTCAATTATTGAAAACTTTTTATCATCATTATTATTATTGCTGTTGTTGGTTTTAGTGAAATGATAACAACACTGAAAACTAAAAACAATATTTGTATGATATATTTTTAAATGCATGACAGTTTCCAAAATGGTTTAATGTGACCTTAATTTTTTTTAAAGATTTAAAAAAAAAATGATGATGATGATGATCAAGCTGACAAGCTGAACAGTAATTCTGGGAATAGACATCATCACAATAGTCATGGGTTCAGTTATCACAACTCCTTACTTCAGCAGGAAGTTGTGTAAACGTTTAGGTAACTTTGGCTTCACCTGAATTAAAATAGCTAACAGAAAAAGAAAGGAAGGGTTGGAGCAGGTCGTCACGGCAGCACTCCGTGTTTGACGGGAAGCAGGCAGTGGATGTGACAGATCAAACCCTGTGTGACATCTGCCATCTCTAGCTTTGTTTTCTCTTTCTTTTTCACTTTGTGCTCCGTTCATTCTTTTCACTTATTCTACTAACAGTGTCCAAAACGCACCAAAACGAATTTCGGAATTCTTCACCAAAATTAACGTAAGATGCATTTCCGCTGTCATGAATAAATGTAATTTCCATCATATCTCAATTCCACCAAAAACAATTTTTTTTTAAAAATCTTTTCCCTGTTCCTGTTCTTATTATTGGGAATAAAGTAACATACACCTTTGTCTTGCTAAGACTATCAATTTTATGTATCCTAAAGGCATGCAATTAAATTATTTGACAATTGTAAATGATTGTAAATAAATAAATAAAAAGACAAATATGATTTTCTTTGATGTTTCTGTTTCTTCACACATCAACTTAAGCTCTTTTGAAGCTTTTTTCAAGCCATTGAAAAAACGTTTATAATGGTTAAAGATGTGTTATTTTAGTATTATATATATATATATACACTCTCTCTCTCTCTCTCTCTCTATATATATATATATATATAAACACACACACACATTAAAATAGCTAACAGAAAAAGAAAGGAAGGGTTGGAGCAGGTCGTCACGGCAGCACTCCAACATCTTGACCTATTGAATTCAGACAGACCTGAACAAAGCTTCTGTTTTCTTTGTCACAACACTATGTCTGCCATCCAAGTGTAAAGGACAAATTTAGCGCCTGACAGTGATGGTGACATTTCAAGAAGGTTTAATGGTTAAACACTGTAAATTGGATAAAATGGTAAGTCGTTGGACGCCCGCCTGTCAGAGATCTGGGCGACTATCCAGAGAGTCAGATAAGGATTTCATCTTCAGTCACTTCCATTCACATGTACTGTACTTGATTGATATGATTTAGCAGAAAGCTACATACAGTTCATATGCACTTCTTAAAGAAATAGCCAAACTATTTTGAACGGAGATGTTTTGCAGAATGTTCTGGCAGCTCTTTTCCACACAATAAAAGTGAATGGGGACAGGGGCAATTCAACTCCAAAACTAACAACAACAAAAAAAGACATTCTTGGTTTTGTTTTTATATATTTTCGGCAATCAGATCCTTGTTTCTAGAACCAGAAAGCAGTGGTGTAGTTGTCAGAGTAGATTATGGTGTATATGAAGCAGGGTTGAGGGGGGTGTGCGAAATCTCTTCTTTTCAGAGGCTAATTCAGCTCTAATCTCAGAGTCTAGTCCAGATTAACTAATCTAGGGCCGTATAGTGTAAAATTGGAGTAGTGGGCCTGACATCGGCTCAATCAGGTTACTTCCATTGTCAGACGTGATTAGGGGAAAACCCAACACTGATCCTAAATCCCAGCACAGCCTCCCAGTGAGGCCTTGAGTTTAAGGCCACACACTGCGGGAGGCTCAGTACTTCTATTAATAAACACAAATCATATACTGGATACAGTGGGTGTCCAAATGTCTTCTATATTACATTTTCTAATTTAATTTATATATTTGTTTGAAATTGAGAAATTATATTATCAGCAAACCAATTTGAATGAAAAGTGCATTAAAAGCTTCTTCGCACTATGATTAAAAAAAATAATAATAATAAAATTAAATGAAATAGAAAAACTAGAAATATTTTTGAAACAGAAATAATGGAAATTTTAGGGGACATTTTTAGACAAACAAAAAAAGATATGGCAAGTGGCCATTCTTGTAGAGCAATAATCTCTTAATTTTCCTTGAGGGAACCTTTACTATACTGAGGAATAATCTTCCAGTAAACAACCTTTGAATTAGCGAGAGAAAAACCCAGCAGCAGACGCTTTAAATCCTATTCCCATCTGAACAACACCCATCTGCTCCGAGCAACACACTCCTGCTCTCCTCCAAATCCCAGTGCGTTCATGAGCAACCGGCTTCATATACAATACTATTTTTAATAAAAATCATTCTATGATAAATATATGAAATAAAGGGTCAAAGTTCACCCTAAATTCAACAGGAAAAAACATTCGATTCTAAAAAGACACAATATTTTATATGAAGAAAATCTTGACAATTAAGCACATTTTCGGCCAGATATGCTTAAAATAAGTTTTATATTCCCACATGATATATATATATATGTGTGTGTGTGTGTGTGTGTGGAATATATGAATCCAATTAATACATGTCTAAATGAATAATTATTTTCCTTGGAAGAAAAATGCACATGAAAAAACAATCAGCACTGGCCATCAAACCTTTTTTCCAACAAAATGCTTAAAGTCGCACAGCAGGGGCTGATAATGCCTGTACAGTTAAAGTGAACTTTATTTTCTTAAAAAAATACAAATAAAAATCTTTCATTTCTTTTCATCCCTCTCTACTTTTAAAGTTTTCCATTAATGAAAATCATTTTAAATATATGCCAGGTACTGGATAAATAATGTTTATGATGTTTATTATTATTTTAGTAGGCAGTGAGGGGTCCAGCTGAACTCCGGCCAAATCATACAAACACACGAGAAAGCGGACCGATGCTTTGTTTCAATTTCATCACAAACGCTTGTGTTCTCTAGTGCCTCTGGAAAAAGGGCCTCTTTTATGTTCTTTTTTTTATTTTCTTTAATGGAGCAAATAAGTGCATTATGGGGATTTCAGTGCTGCTTGAACTCTCAGGAACACAATGCTTTTTGTAGAGATGGCACTATTACCATTTCAAAAGGTAATATACTCTAATTACAAGTACTCAACTTTTGGAATCTGTATCCAGGAATCCATCCATCCATATATATATATATATATATACATATACATATACATATACATAT
>NW_015656599.1:1486127-1488970 GCF_001515625.1 Sinocyclocheilus rhinocerous
TATATCCAACTAATCCAACCATATATATATATATATATATATATATATATATATATAAATATCCAATATATCAAAATCCCAACTCAATTTTAAAATATTCAGCTCTTTTTTTTTTTATTTAAATAACCTAAATTTTTTGTGTGGAAATCAATAAAACGGATGAAACTGAAGTTACATTTAAAAACCATTTTAATACAAATAAATACAAAGTTAAATTATAAATATATCCTTTATCTGATAATCAGTAGAAAAAAAAGAAAAGAAAACAAACCCTAATAGTAGACCCTAATAGTTATTTGTTTAGTGAGAAGGCATGTTCCGGCTGTTTTTATTTGGCGCTCTGCTCGGCCCCGCCCCCCTGTCTCCGGTACAGCTCCAGCACCAGCTCCCGTAGCTCCTCCCTCTTCCTGCGCACCTGATTCCGTGGAAACCAATGCTCCAATTGCAGCGGGAGATCAAAGTGTACCACTGGATTCTGAGCGGAAAAACCACAAAGAAGCGCTGAGTGGAAGTTTAATGAACCAAGAACCGATCTACAACTACGTAAAACTGCCATTTGGCATCAAGTAAGACTGCAAATACCAACACTAAATTGCAACACTGCACAGATGCAACATATACTGATGGCATACTATTTCTGTGAATTTGCATATATGCATGCTTACTGGCTAATAAAAATCCCTTGTTTTCAGCATAGGATGGGTTTGCAATGGTTCTCTGGCCTAGCATCAAGAATCAATTTTTTAGTAAATTTTGAGATAATATTGTATAAAATATTTAGTAATGCATTCACAATTCAATATAATTAATATCAATATCTATTTTAATATATATAAATTGATTAAACCTTTTTAATCTATGTTATTAAACATATTAAATTATATATATATATATATATATATATATTGTATATTAAAATTAAATATTTTTAAAGTATTTTTGAGTTAATATTGTATAAAATTTCATTATATGTAATACTGTTAATATAATCCAATATTCAACATTCAATATATATAATATAAATATTTAATATACTTAAAATATTCAAATATAATATATTTAACATATGCACACATATATTTAATATATTTCAATAAAAATAAAATAAAGTATAAAAAAAATAAATACAATTATATACATTTTTGTTTGTCCCAAAACCTCCATACCAGCTGACTTGATACTTAAAAGTATGCAGTTTTCCATTTCTAGTGCAGTATGTGCTTTAATACAAACCAGGATTCAACTAAAGGCTGCAAAGCAAACAGGTGTAACTTGAGTTCCGGAGATCCAAATCTCTTGCATTACTGAAAATCCCACTGAACGGCAGACCGCGAAATGTCAGGTAACTTGGATGACTAATGTTTCTGACATTCAGCATTGAGGAAACTATAAAAGCTCTGACCCGGTAAAAAATGCACCATGGTTCACAAGGTATCGGGGCAAGGACAATATTTTGGCATCAACCCAGTATGTAGGTACCTGCAGGAAGCTCTCCACATACTGCAGCAGGTACAGGCCACAGTCGCTGCTGTTGTCCTGCAGCGGGACCCTGCACGGACTCACGCCTATGCTTTCACTGGTAAAAGCTTGAGCGCTTCCTTTCCGAACCTCCCATTCCACCTGCAGATACCTGCGGGATGAGGTGACGTTTACAGGGGAATCACAGGAATGTACTCTTAAGAGTTCAGAATGAAGGCGCATTTAGTTCTCGGACATGATCGAACACAATAAAACATGAATCCAGATAAGAGAGGATCTCCCGAAGGACTCACTCGCGTAACAGTGTGTAGATCCGTTGGTGGTACGACAGCTTTAGAGAGTCCATGACCAGAATACAGGGCCTGAGGGTGAACCAGTGAAAGAGACAAACAGATCAGGAACAAATCTGACCTGAGGAGCAGTGCAGCATAATACAGAGCTGTGAAAAAGTGTCTGCCCCCGTGATATTCTCTATTGTGAGTGCACATTTGTAATACTGATGTTGTTGTGTATAAGATGAGGAAGAAGCGATGGAATACTGAAGACTGGTTTGGTACCTCCTCACGACGGTCTTTCTTGTGCAGCTGTGTACTGTGCAATCCTAAAAACACACAAAACCCATCAGACTGCTTCATGAAAATCAGTTCATAAACCGAAGTTCAAAATGAATACCAACTGTAACGTTTACTTTATCCAAAAGATATCTGATGATATCCATTGATATTAGCATTTAAACTGTGCGTGTAGTGAGGTTACCGGCAGGTTGTGGGATCTCGGCTCACTGGGCTTCAATCCATTTCCTTTTGGTTGCTGTGAACTGTCTGGAAATACAGAAAACAAACATTCTCAAATAACTTGTTTTAGTATTATTATTTGTCGTTTTTGGTTTATTTTTTTACAAATTGGTGTCACTTTACAATAAAGGCACAAAACATTTGGTCTTTGGAGAGACAACTATTAGATATGTTTAAAAATTATCTAACAAAAAAATTAACTTAGCATAAAAAATAAAACACATTGAGACTAATATCAAAATTAATCAGAAGAAATTGCATAATCTATTATTGCTTATTTTGTATAGAATTCACTTTGGGAAATATTTGTAAATGTTAACACATTCTCCATATTTTAAATGGAACCCCTGCACAATTTTCCTTAAAAGTTTGACCTAAGAACATCTGACGTCTGAAAGAATAGCTTTTAAAATATTTTTTATGAAAATGTAATAACTATTTATTTACTAATATTTTCTAATTATTTAATAAATATTTAAATATTTTTGTGTAGAGTTAATTGCATCAATTAACCTCAACCTTGGAACACTTTTATTAAAGTTATTATAAGAAAAAAAAAATAAATAAATA
>NW_015656599.1:1489035-1492877 GCF_001515625.1 Sinocyclocheilus rhinocerous
AGAACATTTACTGGCCTCCTACTCACACATATATATATATATATATATAAAATAAATAAAATAAAAACTTGTGTATTTATATGCAGTGTCATTTAAGTATAACTTATAAACTATTTTGTTATAATTTATGGTTTTATTTTAAATTTTCTGTTAGTTTTTGTAATGTTTCATTTTTTGTTTAAATATGTTTATACAGTTTTTATTAATTGTATTGATTAGTTTTAGTTTATTTAGTTCTAGTTATTTTAGTACTTCAAGTTAAACTAAACAAAAATGAGAAATGTCGCCTTGGCAACTAGCTGGAATAAAATATGTTTACTTTTTAAAATTCTATTTCATTTTAGTTAATGTCATTTCAAGTAACAAAAATGTTTTCTGGTTTAAGTTTTAGTTCACTATAATAACCATGTTGATGTGTGTGTGAGACCTCTTTGACAGTCTCCTGCAGAGCTCGCTTTGGCTGTCGGACTCCCATCCTGGGACACAAGGACTTTGTTTCTCCACGGCACACACTCAAGCCGTTCCAGACCGGGAAAACAGATCACCACGAGGTACCAGTGAGCCCTGGACCGAGAGCAAACAGAGCGGGAAACAAAGCAGGAGAGGAAGTGGAAGTCAGTGATCTGTGATAAAGCCTTGTTTCCATTGCAGAAACCACCCTTACCAACTTAAGTAAAGACTGTGGATCTAATTTAATGACACACTTATACTGGCCAAATCGAAGTGCATTAAAGTATTAATACTCAATGTCGCTTCAATTCATAATCACCAGCAACATCAATAAAAATACTTTATCACCAAGTCTTAGTACAGGATCTGCTAATCCCCGAACTGGGACGATGGACATTCCCGAGTTCATGTGAATCATCTGTGTCGTATGTCAATGTCGTACTGTGCGAGTGTTTGCACATACAGTGTGTGTCCTGCGTGGTAATCTGCTTTTATGGGAACATGGAGCAACACACCGGAATTGCCTGTTCTCTCACAGTTTAGCATTATAGACTTTGACCTTGTTGCAGTGATTTATCCTCTTGTTCATGAAGCTCAATCCAACACGCTCTGTTGTCCTCGGATATGAAACATCTACACAGGGCTTCAACATGCATCCTGGCTACTCAACAAAAGAACATTCTGTAAAGTGTGTTTGAGATGTCGTAACTATTTGCGAGGGTTTACGAAGCGCTCTGACGTTGAAAGTGCACAAAGTTGGTGGTCTTGGTTCATTTTGTCTCATTTTCATCATTGAAATCGTGTTCAGTTCCAAGACAGAATTTTACACAGGTGACGCTCCTGAAATAGGCCTATTTATTATAAATAAACATACACACCCGTACAAAAGATTTAATTTTATTTTTTTAAAGCAAGGATGCGTTAAATTGATCAAAAGTGACAGTAAAGACATTTACAATGTTACAATATATTTCTGCTTCATATAAATGCTGTTTAAATGGATAGTTCACCCAAAAATGAAAATTTGATGTTTATTTGCTTACCCCCAGGGCATCCAAGATGTAGGTGACTTTGTTTCTTCAGTAGAACACAAACGAAGATATTTAACTCAAACCGTTGCAGTCTGTCAGTCATATAATGGAAGTTCCCATCCACTTGCATTATAAGACTGACAGACTGCAACGGTTTAAGTTAAAAATCTTCGTTTGTGTTCTACTGAAGAAACAAAGTCACCTACATCTTGGATGACCTGGGGGTATGCAGATAAACATCAAATTTTCATTTTTGGGTGAACTATCCCTTTAACTTTGTATTTATTAAGGAATCCTAAAAACGCCTCGAAGTTTTCAACACTGATAATAATAAAAAATGTTTATTGAGAAGCAAATCAGCATATTATAATGATTTCTGAAGGATCATGTGACACTGAAGACTGGAGTAATGATGCTTAAATTCAGCTTTGCATCACAGGAATAAATTACATTTTACCATGTAATTACAGTTATTTTAAATTGTAATAATATTTCACAATATTACTGTTTTTACTGTATTTTTAATTACATAAATAAAGTCCAACATTTTGAACATTAGTGTATACTTCCCTCAAATTTTTTTTTAAAGTTAATAGTAATTAAAAAATATTATTTTACCCAATATTTGATGTCTGTCTGAATTGTGCATGTGTGTATTTTAAACTTAAATTCCCCACTTACTCCTGATTTACGGGTATAAAAAGGTAGTCCATGCTAAAGATGTCCACGTGACGTGTCCACGTTCTCACTCTCTGATGTCGTCTGTACGGGGCTCTGTGGAAAAACACCACACAGTCATTCACACCAGCAGGAAATGCACAAATTAGCAATAAAATTCCTTAAAGTGACATTACATTCATTTTTGGGTGTACTGTCTCTTTAAACCCAGTGCAAAAGGTGATTTCTTACGTGCTGCTGGTCTCTTCTGGACAGCTAGTATCTTTTCGAGTAAGTTGCTTATAGAAGAAGCTGCTGAAGATGTGAGATCTTTCGGCCACATCTTTGTCAGCTCTTTCCAACAGAAGGTACCTGAAGGGAGTATTTAATATTAGGGAAAATATCTAATTTTACAAGCTGAAACCCTCATAAGTACCCTTAGACTCACTTGAGGTAGAAGTCGATGACGACGTCGTTGAGAAACTCGCCATCCTTGAGGCACTCCAGGTCCTCGGTTGTCACGGTAATGCCGCCCTTGGAGGGGGGAGGCGGGGACTGGATCAGCCTGGTGGAAAATGTTCAAACAAGCACCTCATAGAAAATGTAACTTCAGCTTCCAAAAATACAATCCTATGCACTAATCATGACATATCAATATTGGCTTACGAATTAAATCTAAATTTGACTGCCTGTATGGAAACTTCAACAACTTGATGGAAAGTTAGTGGTATGGAAACCCCTCAGAAGAGCCAGGGAACGTCAACGTTTGGGTTCCAACTGAACTGAGCTTATGGCTTAATCATTGCTTTCAAATAAGAAATTAAAGGTGAAAATATGTCATTTCTGCACCTCCAGTGGCACCAAAGAGAATTGCAAAAATAATCGCAAGTATGAAAACAAGTTTCCTCTCTTCCATTGTGCAATAAGTCAATCAATATGTATCTTTTGTTTTTCTTTGAAACACAAATAAGTTATATAAACTGTTGTATCTGTTATTCGATTGATTTAAATCCTTAAGTTTATTATATAAGCGGGCTTTAAGGGGTCCACAAAAAAATTCAGAAAAAAGCTAATACTTATAGAATTTTACATAATTATGGTTGCATTCCACTTTCTAAAGACTGGTTGGAAATCAGATTAATTTTTACAGATAATATTTCAGTATATTATATGGATATTATTTTTATATTTTATTGTTTTATTTATAACTTTGGCAATGTAAAAATTGAATTATTTAATTCTTCAAACAAAAGAATAGAGTGCTGGAGGGATGACGTATTTTTGTAGCGCATTTTAGCACTTCTGGTTCCATCATCCTGAAATTAATGTGTCTTTTGAATGGGTTTTTGGTTTAATGTCTGAAGTTCTGTGGTTAACACAAGCTGAATATATGGTCACGTTTTATTCTACAACATAAAATACATCAGTAATACCACATTATAATTTGTCTAAAGCTTTTACTTTTCTTGAAAATGGCGGTTGCTAATAAGTGGCTAAATGGCACTACAGAGGTTGTCGGGGACATTTAAAGGGGTCATATGATGCTTTTTTAAAGATCATTATTTGGTGTATTTGGTGTAACAGAATATGTTGACATGCTTTAATGTTCAAAAAACACAATATTTTTCAAATACTGTACATTCTGTCCGGTCCTCTATGCCCCGCCTCTCTCAAACGCTTCGTTTTCTACAAAGCCCCCTCCTT
>NW_015656599.1:1493336-1501573 GCF_001515625.1 Sinocyclocheilus rhinocerous
CGAGCCGTTTTAGGTAGGAGTGGTTGACTCTTAACTTTTATAAAGAATATCTCTTTGGATTTGAGACTTTAGTCTTTGCAACTTTACAGATCTTCTTTATGCACCAAGAGCTTGTAACACTCCAAAGAGAAAGGAAAAATTGAAATCGCATCATATGACCCCTTTAACGTCATCATGATGAACAGGTAACTCATCTACTCACTAGTTGCTTTCAAAGCCTTGTGTTTATAATCCCACTCTTGCAAACTATTCTAATTCAAACTTTCTGGGAAAAGTTTTTTAAAGAAAGACTTGAAGAGTTGTCAGAAGCTTAATGTTGGTGACGCTGAAGTCATGTGAATGTGGTGTAGCTCCTTTATAGCCTAAGTTTAAAGGGACAGTTCACCCAAAAATGAAAATTACCCCATGATTTGCTCACCCTCAAGCCATCCTAAGTGTAAATGACTTTCTTCAGACGAATGCAATCGGAGTTATATTAAAAAATGTCCTGGCTTTTCCAAGCTTGATAAGGGTAGTGAATAGGGGTCGAGATTCTGATCCCAAAAAAGTACATCCATCCATCATAAAAAGTGATCCACACAGCTCCGGGGGGTTAATAAAGGCCTTCTGAAGCGAATCGATGCGTTTGTGTCAAAAATAAATAAAAAAATCTATAATTAAAAATGTCCTGGCTCTTACGCTATACCTATGTCACACGTCACTCTCCTGTGAACGTGCGTACAACAGTTAGCGGAAGCTAGAGATTACAGTTTATTAAAGGGGTCATATGATGCGATTTCAATTTTTCCTTTCTCTTAGGAGTGTTACAAGCTCTTGGTGCATAAAGAAGATCTGTAAAGTTGCAAAGACTAAAGTCTCAAATCTTTTTTTAACCTTAAACCGCATAAACACATTGCATTACACCAAATACACAAAATAATGTTATTTTTAGCAACATCATATGACCCCTTTAAGTTATAAATATGGATTTTGTTTTTTTACACAAACGCATCGCTTCACTTCAGAAGGCCTTTATTAACCCTCCGGAGCCGTGTGGAGCACTTTTAATTACGGATGGATGAACTTTTTTCACTTTTTTTTTTTTTATCTCAACCACTATTCATTGCCATCATAAAGCTTGGAAGAGCCAGGACATTTTTGTTTAAATATAACTCAGATTGTATTCATCTGAAAGAAGAAAGTCATATACACCTAGGATGGCTTTAGTGTGAGTAAATCAGGGGGGAATTTTCATTTGAATGAATGAATGAATGAATGATGCATTTATATAGCGCTTTATTGTGTATTGCTGTACACCCAAAGCGCTTTACAATCACATGGTGGGGGTCTCTCCTCATCCACCACCAGTGTGCAGCATCCACCTGGATGATGCGACGGCAGCCACAGCACAACGGCACCAGTACGCTCACCACACACCAGCTACAGGTGGAGAGGAAAGAGAGAGATAGAGCCAGTTCAATGGATGGGGATTATTAGGAGGCCATGATTGACAAAGGCCAGTGGAGGGAATTTGGCCAGGACACCGGGGGTTACACCCCTACTCTTTTACAAGTGCCATGGGATTTTTAATGACCACAGAGAGTCAGGACCTCGGTTTAACGTCTCATCCGAAAGACGGTGCTTTTTGGCAGTATAGTGTCCCCGTCACTATACTGGGGCGTTAGGACCCACACAGACCACAGGGTGAGCACCCCCTGCTGGCCTCACTAACACCTCTTTCAACAGCAACCTAGTTTTCCCAGGAGGTCTCCCATCCAGGTACTGACCAGGCTCAGCCCTGCTTAGCTTCAGTGGGCAACCAGTCTTGGGCTGCAGGGTGATATGGCTGTGGCCATTTTTGGATGAACTATCCCTTTAAGTCTTTGCTTCTGCCAATTGTATTTAGGCTTTAAAATTCCTTGAACTTGTGTTCATTTGAGAATATTATCTTGATGAACATAACGTGTATGAATCAAACTTGTGTTAGTCACAGAGCTTATTTTGTACAATAATCCAAAAGTTAACAGAATTATCCTATTCGCTTTTTGTTAATGCGAACTTACCGGGTTGGCTTACAAAAATACATCGTCCCTGCAGCATTCTATATCACATTTTATTATTTTTAAACATTTTCAATGTATACATGAAAATATATAGCTGCCTTTATGTTTTAGGAAAGGGCTACAGTATTATCATATTTGGGGGTTCTTGGCATGAAACATCAAATCCAGTACCTGCGTGGTGAGCTCTGTTGCAGGCTGTGGCTCCGGAGGGGTCTTCTAAGTGTTGGCTCTCTTAGCCAGCTGCTGGTCCCACTAGTGTTCTCCTGCTGGGGAAATGTGAACCAGGTCAGACTGGAATCTAAACATTTAGAGATATAGAACCAGCAGCATTGGCTAAGGTTTCTATCTGAGTGTGCAAATTACATTAAATTGTATTGTAGTATATATATTTATTTAATGCCATGTCAGTATCAAAGGCTATTTTCATGGCAAAAACAATTAAAAAAAATACAAGTATTACAAATACAATAAAAACCAGCAAACAAACAAACACAAGTTATATCACACAAGATTTTTTACATTAACGTACGTAAAATTCTAAAACTTTTTTCTGGCAAAATTTGACTAAATAACTTTGTGAGTTCACTTCATAAAACAGTTTTCTCTGTACATTAAAAGCTGGCCAGTCCAATAAAATATGTTTAACAGAAAGGGGAACCTTGCAAAACATACATTGAGTAGGGTCTTCACCTTTAAGCAAAAATGCATGAGTCAGTCTTGTATGACCTATGCGACATCTGGTAAATTAGATTTTATTGAAAAGAGGATTGTAAATACGGGTTGGGAAAATGTCAAGAGAGCCAACATGATGGGCTCAAAGTGCCAGTAGACTTGAGGGCAATATGGGTTCAGAAGAAGTAAAATGAAAATTGAGAAGAGCAACGCCATGTGCTGGCTGTTTAGGGCGGATAGTCGAGCTCCATCTCCGTTGAGCGCTGAGCCAGCTCGTAAAATGCAAGAAAAGAAAGAAAGGAGAACGAGTCTGAGGTGGCCTACTTCCATTGCTGCCAGTTGGCACCTTCAAAACTGAAAAAGAAAGAAACGTGTCACGCCCCAAGAGTCCTGACGCCCACATGCAGATGTGGCCCCCAAAAAGGCCCACATATGTACTAAAGTTGTAGGACCCCCAAAATGCAGCAGGCATGAGCGCCCACCCACATCATAAAGCCTCTGGAGAGAGTGACACAACGGCCACTTCAACAGAACCCGAGAGAGTGGGAACTGCTCAGCTACTATCCGTAAAAAGTAGCCAAGTTTCCTTCTCCGCTCCATATCTACACACCAGCACAGCCTCCATGGACCATGGCTAACCTCACTCCTGCTCTTATATTGGGCCGCATAATTCCACTGGTGCCTCTATCACGCCTGAACTCAAATTCCTGCCAATATCTGGCCAACCCATTGAATGCTGTAAGAGGAAGCAATGGAGAGGGCCAAATGAATGGATGGATGTATAGATGGACAAATTAAGGGATAGATAGACAAAGGAACAAAAGATGGTTGGATACATGGACAAATTAATGGATACACAGACAAAGGATGGATGCTCAAAAGAACGAAGGATGGATGGATGGATGGATGCTCAAAGGAACAAAGGATGGATTGATGGATAAATGAAGGTATAGGTAAACAAAGGAATGGAGGATGGATGGATGAAAGGACAAATAAATAAAAAGATAAACACAGGAATGAAGGACAGACGATCAAGATGGATGGATGGATGGATGGACGGACGAATAAATAGACAAAAGAATGGAATAAAGATAAAAGAATCTAAAGAATAGATGAAAGGATGAAGAAACTGATGATTGGACAGGAAAAATAAATGGATGGATGATGGATAAACAAAAGAATGGATAGATAACAAAATTGGATTGATGGATGGATGGATGCTGAAAGGAATGGAGGATGGATGGAAGTACAAATAAATAAATAGATAGACACAGGAATGAAGGACGGACAGATGGATGGATGGACGAATAAATAGACAAAAGAATGGATTAAAGATGAAAGAAACTAAATAATAGATGAAAGGATGAAGAAACTGAAGGACTGATGGACAGAAAAAAATAAATGGATGGATGATGGATAAACAAAAGAATGGCTAGATAAATAAATTGGATTGATGAATGGATGGATGGATGGATGGATGGATGGATGAACAAAACAATGAATGATGAAAGAAACTGATGAATGGATGAAAGGATGAAAGAAAATGGATGGACAGAAAAAGGAATAGATGGATGGAAGGAAAGAAAGATGGACAAAAGAATGAATGAATGGATGGATGGGCAAAAGAATAGATAAAAGGATGGATGATGGACAAAAGAATGAATGATGAAAGAAACTAAAGAATAGATGAAAGATGTAAGTAACTTAAGAATAGATAAAAAGGATGAAAAACTGAAGGATGGATGGATAGAAAAAGAATAAGATGGAAGGACAGACAGACCTTTTTTCATTTTTAAAAAAAATGAACGATGGATGGATGGACAATGAAATCAATGGGTGGATGGAATAGATTAGATGAATAGACGAACAACAAAGGAACACATGAATGAATGGATGGATGGATGGATGGGTAGACAGACCGATAAACTGACCTTTGCTGTGTCCTGTCCAGCGTCCTTCACGTTTTGTCCCAGCAGGGACAGGAGATGTTCGCCCCGTGGGTGGCAATGAAGCCGGTTCAGCCCATCCGACCAGGACAGGGAGTTACTCAAATCGCCCTGATCGTATCGCAGGCCAATAACATCCATGAGAGACACCAACAGAGCCGCCTGAAGATCCTCCAACTGGCCAGTCAACACCAGCAGGACGAAAGGACAGGCCTGTCCTGGTAAAAGAATAAAAAAATAGAAACCACATTCTTCATTTCTTTTTATTAATTTAGTTTGTTCTATTTGTTTATCTGCAGCATTGAACTTGGATCAGATGGTTGAAGATCCATCCAGAAATGCTCACTGCGTGGCCAAAATTAATAATAAAAAAAGAGCTTTCCTCCTTGCTAGAATGCCAAGCACATGAGCACCAGACTGAATTAATTAATCTTTTAATGGCAGCTGCTCCAATCACACACACACACACCTGTTTGCAGTTCACACACACTGCAGGTAATGCCTTAATACTCACTGGTTGATGGCTCATCACATGAGTGCTGCGATAACCGCATTGTGCCATTAAGACTGGTTCACCATGCCAGCAGCATGATCAAGGGGGTGTGTGTATGTGTGTGTAGGTAGGGCTTGAAAAATTTGCCTGTACAAACTGAATGTGAGGTGACAATCATGGCCAATGAGCAAATACAGTTAAATATTTAATATTCAGTTATGAGAAGCAATATTTTGGACCATTGACCATTGTTTATTATCATTATTAAATGTATTGTTAATTAATTTATTGTATAAATGCTATTTATTGAAATGTTATTGATAAATCACAATAAACATTTTTTTTTCTTCTGCAGAGTATAACAGCTCACTAGTCAAGCTGTTTACAGTAGGGCTGTACAATTTTGGGGGAATTGACTTGCATTTTTTTCTGATAAATATTGTGATTTTGATTTAAAATGCATTTTTTTTTAAATAATAAACTAATATGTATTATTATTATTAAATAAAAATATGAAAATAATTTTTGTTGTTTTGTTTAAAAATATTAATATTAAGTATAAAATGATCAAATATAATAATATTAAAATAAAATACTACTAGTAGTAATATTATTGCATTTTTACAATAATACATAATATAACATTTATAATACTACAAAATTTAATATTAATAATTATTATTTAGCGAAATTCTAAATATGATTTTTTTCAATTCAAACTGCATTTTAATAATGATAATTTATATTGGTGTTATTTTTACATTAATTAAAAAATTTAACAAATTTAATATAATTTTGTAAAATTTCACTATAAAATATTAAAGAAAAATAATAAAATATCATGCAGTTCTAGTTAAAATCTTCCAAGTAACGTTGTAACTTGGCACATTAATAAAAAAAAAATATATATTATTATTTTAGAATATTCATCTGATGTGTGGTAATAGGTGTGTGTGTGTGTTTAAAAATATATTTTTTAAATATTTTAAATATTACATATATTGTATTTGTTTGTATTTACTGTGCAAACATGCTTAATCCAATCAGAATTTAGAGACAGATCTGTATAATTTACAACAGTGCTTTATAATCTACAACAGTGCAATAACTACAACTACATTTTTTATATCTGTAAATATTCTTCATGTACCATATTTATGGTCTGTATTAATTGTCATTTGCGAAATGTTTTTGTTCATAACACAAGATCGCAAAAATGACATTGATTTCCATCCAGAAAACCGTATCTTTCAGCTCACATGGATCCCTACCCAGTATGCTCCAGTGCAGGCCTCACCTGAAGTGTGTACGGTGTGCAGCACAGACAGCTCTTTCTGGAGTAGCCTGGCTTGAGCATCTGACACCATAAGGAAGAGGAGAGAAGGTGCGGGCTCCTCCGTGCTCGATAACAAACTGCCGTCACGAGCCAGTCCACCATCCCACGCGCCGTACGAGAGAAGCTGAGAGCACGACACGCTAACGGCTACCTCACCCTCCCCATCAGCACCTAAAATACAAGAAACAAGAAGGATTATTTGACTTTAGTCACAGATATTTTAGATAGAGTATGAAGCGTTGGCAAAGTTAATCTCAATGTGATTCTTTTCAAAGAGTCATTCACACAAACAAATAAAACAGACATCCCTAGTAAAAACAAAACTGTTGAGTAAATGATTCAATGATTTGATCAAAACATGCAAAAAGACACCAAACCTACTGGCATAGCGAAAGAGTCACTGAAAGAATCTTTCTGGTGAACAGACTCAAAAAGATTTGAATCACTGAGATTAATCAAAATCACCGCTATTGCTAGTCTAGCGACAAACGGAGAAAGACATTCTCATTTTAGACAGATTTAGATTTTAGACATTTTACTGAATAAATCTGTCAAATCATCAATATTTGTGGTCTGTTTTCTTGTTGATTTGAAATATGTAGCTAAATGTTTATTTTGTTAAAGTTGACAAAATCTAAATCGGCCTATTAAAGGGACAGTTCACCCAAAAATGTAAATTACCCCATGATTTACTGACACTCATCGTAGTTGTAAATGACTTTCTTCTTTCAGACGAATACAATCTGAGTTACATTAAAAAAATGTCCTGGCTCTTCCAAGCTTTATAATGGAAGTGAATGGGGATCGAGATTTCGAAGCCCAAAAAAGTGCATCGATCCATCATAAAAAGTGCTCCACGCGGCTCAGGGGGGTTAATAAAGGTCTTCTGAAGCGAATCGATGCGTTTGTGTAAGAAAAAATAGAATTATTTAAAACTTTATAACAGTAATCTCAAGTCAAGTCAAGTCACCTTTATTTGTATAGCGCTTTATACAATACTGGTTGTGTCAAAGCAGCTTTACAGAGTCAAACAGGAAAATAGTTGATCAATAATGCAAGAAGACAATAACAGAGTCATTTATCAGCTAAAGTCAGTTCATTGATGATTCAGTGATGTCATCATCCAGTTCAGTTCTCTTCCAATAGTGTCTGTGCAATCAGTCAAACTTTAGAATGTGCACGCTAATTGCTAATGGTTAATGCTAACCAATAGCCAAGTAGCGACTTGGCCTCTGTTTTAACAAACTAGCATTGGTACAATTATATTTACCACTCATTTGCCATGCTCTGAAGTCCATACATCACATTACACAAGCAACATTTTAAACAGCAACTGACGTTGACTTGACTAGACTAATTTTTAGGTGCGCACTCGCATATGTACTTCAGTGCTAATAGCTAACATCCACAAACTTGATAAAATGCTCTCTTTGGCTCTTGAAACAGGAAAGCCTCATTTAAATGACATTTTGATATTTAACGCCCATTTGGCACGATCTAATGTCCCGCCACATATTTTTTCTCTTTCCCTCAGATAGGGATGTAACGGTATGAAAATTTCATATCACGATTATAGTGACCAAAGTTATCACGATTATCAATATTATCACGGTTTTGTTAAAATTAGATGAAAATTTTCAAAAAGAGCTGATACACACACGGAAAACATTTCAATAAGTTTTATATTTGAAAATCAACAAACAACAAATACAATTAGCAGCTATATGCACTTTTTTAGCATAAAAATT
>NW_015656599.1:1501883-1507544 GCF_001515625.1 Sinocyclocheilus rhinocerous
AACAACCACATTGCATGCTGCTTCTGCGTCAGACTGATGCTGGCTGGACAGGATTTACCGCGAGTTTTCAAAATCCCGATAATCAAATACGGTTTTGATGATAATTAAATTTTAAACGATAATACTAACCGTCAGGGCATTTTATCGTGATTTATCGTGAAACCGGTAATCGTTCCATCCCTGCCCTCAGAAATAAAAAGTAAAATGTGTTTCAAACAGCAACTGACATTGATTAGCTTTAAGGCACACGCTAGCATATGTACATCAATGCTAGTAGCTAACAGACACAAATTTATCACAAAGACTTGATAAAATGCTCTCTTTGGCTTCTGAAACAGGAAGGTCGTGTTCAAATGAGTTGTTTTAATGTCTCTCGAGTGGGTAGCTTAGACCCTAGAAAGATAAGAATAGAAAGGCGCTTGTCTGAAACCCTCATAAGCATCTTATACACACACAGCTCTATTGAACACATTCAGCAATACGGGGATGACTGAAGTCAGGCAAACAAGTTCTCTGCTCTTCCTCTGTCTCACACACATAAATAGAGTGTTAATCTGAGCCGTCTTAGCGGTGAAACTAAGAGAGAGGAGGGAGAGACAGAGGGTCACAGACAATTGAGGAGAGCTGTGACCCGGGACAAAACAGGGTGAAGGGTCAAAAACTCTACAGTCTGCTGGACGGGTGTAATTACACTTATTCACCACATGGGCACCACAGCAAAACATTGGAGATTTTATACATAAACTATGTATAAACGATCAGATTTGCTCAAAGGGTGTCCAAATTTAATATCAATACCACACTAAATTGCTCTACTCCTTGCTAACGTGCACGTGTCGTGCAACATGACGCAAAACACCTGTTTGAACGAGTCTAGTTTTTCACTGTTCTTCCTAGCATGAGCACCAGACTGAATAAATAAATCCTTTAATGGTCTCAAACGCACACACACACACACACACACACACACACACACACACACAAGAGCTAATTCTTGTGTTAATGCTTTAACATTCAGCAACTTACTGACAAACTTCATAAAGAGAGGTAAACCAAATTTCATTTTTTAAATTAATGCCTGCATTAAGTATGTTTATGGCCTTATAAACTAAGATAATTAGATATAAATATATTAAATATATTATTACAATATTTTATGAAATCATATCATATTTACACTTATAATTTTTTAACTATTATTAAAAAAAAAATGTATCTAATTTTTAATTATATATAATTAGATGCAAATATATTATTAAACAATTATTCAAGTTATTAATGATATTTATTTACATTTGTAATTAATGTAACTAATGTTTTTATTTCAAAATTATTTTAACATTAGTTTTAATTCTGTATAATTACATGCAATATATTATTAAATATGATACATTTTATATTTACATTTATAATATAATATAAATATTAATGTAAATTTTTGTAAAAAAAAAACACTAGCTTTCTATTTTTTCTATTCTATCTACTTGTTTTTCTTTGTGTGTGTATATGTGTGTGTGTATATCTGTGTGTGTGTGTATAATATATATATACACTGAACAAAATTATACTAAAATCTAACTGTAGTTTTTTTTTACTGTAAAATAAGTCTAAAAATATATATTTTTAATTTTGTACAATTAAATGCACATATACATACATGCATGTGTATATATATATATATATATACATATACATACACACACACACACACGTATATACACACATACACAATTATTTTATATTCACATTTGTATTATTTCGACTATTTTTTATTCTTTTGTTTTTTCATTTATTACATTTACTATTTAATATGGATTTTAAAATTATTTGAAAATTATATTTTTAGATAATCAGATGTAAATATATTGTTAAATAATTATTACATAAAATTAAATATAAAGCTAATTCTTGAGCCCTGAGATAACAGAACAACTCCTATGACACAGAAATAAAATAGATGTTCCACTTTAATGGTCAGACATCTTTCTAGGTTCTTCCTCTCTCCTTATTTCCCAATCCCCAATATTAATTGTAAAAAAACAAAAAACAAAAAAAACATTATTAGTTGTAAATACCTTTCAGTGGTACAGAGATGCCTTCATCTGTGATCTATAAAAGAAAGAGAGAAGGAAAACTTCACATTAAAGGGGTCATATGATGCGATTTCAATTTTTCCTTTCTCTTTGGAGTGTTACAAGCTCTTGGTGCATAAAGAAGATCTGTAAAGTTGCAAAGACTAAAGTCTCAAATCCAAAGAGATATTCTTTATAAAAGTTAAGAGTCAACCACGCCTACCTAAAACGGCTCGTTCTAACACACCCCACATACCTACGTCACTATCTGGGAAGAGTTGCATAACGCCGCCCAAATAGTGACGTAGGTATGTGGGGGCGTGTTAGAACGAGCCGTTTTAGGTAGGTAACTACCTCTTCAGTTAGTTTAAATAAATAAATGCTCTCTGAGCTTTTTGTCACTTTAATCAGACTGAATAAGCTCTTTTGCACTACAATCATTTTATCTGCACTGTTTGTTTACTTCACTGGTTTGCACTCTATCTCCTATGTGCCTTGTGCTGCATTATTTAACTTTTTACCTTATTGTATATTTGTATAGTTGTATTTTATATTTAATCTGTCAAACATGGACGGGATAACAAAGGGCTGGCGGTCTTTTAAACTGCTGACAACAAAGTCTGTCCACCGCCAGATATTTAACAGAATGAAGATATAAAAGAGTCATTCTGCCACAGATGGAAAAGCAGAAAAGAACACAGTTCATAAAACAGTGGTCAATGAACCCAAACCAGAACAGAGGACGTTCCTGCTGGGATTTGTTCCGATAAAGACAACAAACGCTTGACACTTTCTCTCTGTTCCAAAAGTCCGCTTTCTTACTGTCTACATTGGCAGTTTTTTATAAGGCAGCATCCTAACTGAAATCAACCTCATGAGAGTGATTTGGAACAGTCTACTGTTCTACTGAGACTGGAAATACTCACAATATACGACAGGAAGTGTGATAAATATCTGTATAGCATACAATATAATATAGATTGTAACAAAGCATGCATTGTCTTGATTAAAAGTCCTATTATCAATCTTGAAATACAACTTTTAAATTTTGAAATGTTTGTGTCAGACAATAACAAACTTAAAATGCAAAAAATGTGATTTGTTAGTGTACAAAAATTGAATTATATAATTCACATACAAATTTAATAATGTGCAAAATGATGGCGACACACAATTGTGTATCAAACTTAATCATTTAGCAAAAATCCTTTGTGAACTGAAAACCAGTGAGTCATGAATCGACTGACTTGACATCAAGCAAAATAATCAAACATATAGTCAAAATATTTGATACTTGTATTATTTAAAACTATTTTTTATCAAATTTTCAGTATTAAAACTGAACAGTACTTACTGAATTAAACATGCAAATCAAAGAGTCTACTATTTTTTTTTTTATTTTTTTTATTTTTTTTTTTTATAAATCAACATTTCTTGTTTTGTCCACCATCTTGGATGTAGTTTGTTTTTCTCATGATTTTTTTATTTATATTATTATTCACAGTAGTGTAAATTTTTCTAAAAAAATCTTTACTTTCATAAAGTAGAATATTTACTATACATATTTAATATACACCATTATATTTATAATATATGATTTATTTACAACCTTGTTTTGGCACAGAATCTATTTTCACATTAAAACTATTTTTATTTTTGGCATTAAAACGTGAAAAAAAACAAACATGGTTCCTTAAAGATTGTTTTTCACAATAAATGTACACTATATATTTTTTACTATACTAGAGTATTTAGTAATATACATGTATACACATTTCAAAAAAGAGGCAGCTCACCGAGCTTTGGAACAGAGATACTGACCTATTGATCACATTCACACGTTACGCACGCGTCCCTCCGGCTACACTCATTAAACATCCTAAATGAGCGGCCCCCTTCACGAGACCAGATCTATGGCTTAATGGCTTGTAAAAAGAGCAGAAAAACATCTGAAAAGAACACAGCTTTATGTGCTTTTGAAGAGTTACTGGACAAACAGTGATAAGCTGTGCTGTACTCCGTGTCAGGGCCAGTTTCGGTTACAGCCGTTGTTGTTGATCTAATAAAGTGTTTGGGGTTTAACTTTCGGAATTTTCCGGCAAACAAACTTTCGTTGGTCTCTTAATCACATCTGCAGCTCGATGTCGGCTAGCTGTTGCTTTGTGGTTTGTAGCAGGAACGGCCAATTAAAATACTGGAATAACAGATGTCCTTCATTATACTACCAACAACAACAAAAATCGAACTGCGTGATTGGCTGAATGAAAGAGCTGGAACCATGTGTTGGAAACTCATCCAGGCAGATCTGGAAGATGGAACCGAGAGGCCTAATCCAATGTGACCAGATACAAGAATAAAAGGTCACATATTTTACACCTTTCTGGAGTTTTATTTTAAGTCTTGATGTCCTTAAGAATATATATTTGCGGTATAAGTACCAAAAACCATCTCAATATATGTTTACAGCTCCTCTCTCAGGAGCTCTGCTTTGAACAGGTTGATTTTGGCCTGTCTAATTAATATTCATGAGCCTCTCTTCTGATTAGCCTGTTGTTTTCTGAGTGATTCCACAAGTTGATATGATTCTTTAGGGTCTTAATGAAAACCTTTTTTACCCTGTCAAAAACAGCTCTTTTCAAAGCATGCAGATTTGCAGCATTTTCCTTTAAATGTTAATGAGCTCTGCTGACCCCGAGCGGCTCAGATGTCGGGAGTAAATGACGACTGCTATGTTCATTATTACATCCAACAACAGAACACTTCAATCGCTTAGGAATCATTCTTGTCTACAACTGCTCCAGCGGTGAAACAATGGCTGACTGATGACCGCTCACTCAGGCGGGTCTGAGGTAAGACGCCAGGCCAGTCTGTGCTGAAATGCTACTGTCAATCAAACTATCGTGGGAGGGGCCTGTCGGTGTGACGTCACACAGACAGGCATCTGAGATCGGCTCGATTTGAGAAAGGGTAAAGATTTTAGTAGATTAACAAAAAACCACTGGGTGGATTTTTATCATTATAGGATGGTTGTGTACACACACTGCCAACACACATTTCAGTTCAAACAACTTGTAAAAGTGCATGTAGCATTATATGACCCCTTTAAACACAGAATACAGTCAATTACAAACCTGACCAGCCGAGCGTTTGCGATCACGTGAACTTGAAGACACTTGTACAAATGCGGATGGGTGACATGAATGGAAATGATTCCAGATTGGCGATGTAGTATTTGGTTTCTGTATTCTGTACTGTATTTTTCTGTGCTCAAACCTGCCAATCTAAAGGATCAAAAGCCGTGTATGGCGTTTGAGGTAATTTGTGAATTAGCATAGACTTATAGTCTAAATAAAACAATTTGCAACTGTTACTATTATTACACTTGTATACAAAACGTTGTATTATGCTTGTTATAGAGTGTGTGACGTCACGTGCACTACTGCCGGTGGCAAGACAAAGGTTGACGTGGTTGTCATGGCGACCGTCACAGCCCTACTGTGCAATGATGTAGTTTCCTGACATCCAGACTAAACAGCGTTTTCTCGACATGTTTCCGTGTTGTTGTTGCTCAGCAATGGCATGGACGCCA
>NW_015656599.1:1507554-1508080 GCF_001515625.1 Sinocyclocheilus rhinocerous
GGGGGTTTGGCAAAAGGAGAGTGGGACTGTGGGCAGTGCTCGGGGTGGTGACTGAGTAGTTCTGACGTCACCATTTTACGGAAGTCACAACGTTTCGTGAAAAATCACAGCTAATTTATGCAGGCTGTGTGCATTTGACAGTGGATTGACTGTTTTGAAACTTATATGGTAGTTACATAGCACCTACACCTCAGTTACCTCAGTTATAGGCAGGAAATTTCAGTTTTGACAATATGGGACCTTTAAGATCTTCAGACTGATGTAAAAGATGTAAAACTAGCCACTTTTATAATTTACTACTTTTATAATTTACTACAATTATAAATGATATTATCAGCATAAGTTTCTCTCACCACAATGGTCCCGTTGGCCTGTGCCTCGACTGTGTCGTAATGGAGTCTGCAGAAGTCCAGTTCTATGATGGAAGGCACTTCTACTTTGGTCTTTGATCTTTCACCTCCTGTGTTTGTCTTTGGGTTCCCCGTCTGAAGTATGAAAATAGACACAAAAAAAAAAAAAAAATTTA
>NW_015656599.1:1508918-1515830 GCF_001515625.1 Sinocyclocheilus rhinocerous
TAGTTAAAGTTAACCTTTTCGAGATGTTTCCGTGTTGTTGCTGCTCAGCAATAGCATGGATGCGGTGTTGTCTGGGGGTTTGGCAAAAGGAGAGTGGGACTGTGGGCGGTGCTCGGGGTGGTGACTGAAGGCGGTGACTGTGTAGTTCTGATGTCACCTTTTTATGGAAGTCACAACGGTTCGTGAAAAATCACAGCTACTTTATGCAGGCTGTGTACATTTTACTGTGGACTGACTGTTTTGAAACTTATATGGTAGTTACATAGCACCTACACCTCAGTTATCATGAAAAAAGGCAGGAAATTTCAGTTTTGACAATATGGGACCTTTAAGATCTTCAGACTGATGTAAAACATAGAGGAGTAGCCACTTTTATAATTTACTACTTTTATAATTTACTACAATTATAAATGATATTATCAGCATAAGTTTCTCTCACCACAATGGTCCCGTTGGCCTGTGCCTCGACTGTGTCGTAATGGAGTCTGCAGAAGTCCAGTTCTATGATGGAAGGCACTTCTACTTTGGTCTTTGATCTTTCACCTCCTGTGTTTGTCTTTGGGTTCCCCGTCTGAAGTATGAAAATAGACACAAAAAAAAAAAAAAAATTTATTCATATATATATATATATATATAAACATTTGGCCAGAAATATCCTTCAAGTTAAAAAAACAAAAAACACAGACCATGAGTTAGCGAAGTAGAGGTGCACAATGTATTGGTTTGGGAAAATGTTATTATTATTAGACTGATTTTTGGGACAAAACCTCAATATTTCCTGTTTATTTATTTATTTATAATTAACACATTTAATTAAAAGTAAAAATATTAATTCATATTATTTTTATTTAAATTTAATTTTTCTTTCTTTTTTTTAATCATGGTTAATCTTGTAAATTTGACATTCTTCACATATTAAAGTCACTTCTTGTTTAAGAAAACTAAAAATGTACCACATCATTGAAAACACAACTTTACATCAATGCACAGCAAATTAAAAAATGCAGTAATTCAATAATAAAACAACTTCACCCACACTGTATAAACATAATTTTCGCTCACCAAAACTGCGTTTATTTGATTAAAAAAAAACATTAAAAACAGTAATATTGTGAAATATTTTTAACATTTTAAATATCTGTTTTATATTTGAATATATTTAAAATGTAATTTATTTCTGTGATGGTAAAGCTGAATTTTCAGCATCATTACTCCAGTCTTCAGTGTCACATGATCCCTTCAGAAATCATTCTGATATGCTGATTTGCTGCTCAAGAAATATTTCGTATTATCAATGTTGAAATCAGACTAATATTTTTGTGTAATTCATGACACATTTTTTCAGCATTCTTTGATGAATATAAAGTTCAAAAGAACATTTATTTTTTTTATAACATTATACATGTCTTTACTGTCACTTTTGATCAATTTCATGCATTCTTTTTGAATAAAAATATTAATAAAAAAAAAAAAGTACCGACTCCAAACAGAAGTGTACCTGTTAATTTTACATTGTCAAAATACACTTCCTTTATTTAAAACTGATAATATTATGTATTCATATTTAAAATTGAATGTTTGATTGTCCTTTTCCTTGGACATAATGAAAACCAATAAAATCCGCTTTTCTTGAAATTACAAAACAGAAAAACACAGCAGCCCTTCCCTCTTTTCAGAAACATGTTTCTCATTTGGTTTGCATGCCAGGCTAAAGGTGAACACACCAACTGATATTGACAAACACCTGAGCCGCACTGCTCTAATTAACCTCCAACATCCCAACCGAAAGCTTCTCGCAAACACGTCTCTAGTTCTGAATTAAGCACAAATCCATAATGCTTCATTCCAAAGCTAGAAGCCTCTCATACTGGGGTGCCATATTGAATTTGTTCTACTGTCACGAAAAACAATGCAAACTGAACAAGCAATACTAATGATTCTGACAAAGGAAATTCGTTGAAAGGGTTTGATGAATACTTGTAAAAATGGGCGAACTTAAAACTGCACAGCCATACTGAACAAATCTAGACTTCAAAAGACAGATGTGCATGAAGACAAGTTGAAATGAGTTGTTTAGCATGGTTCTTTGGCAAAGTTTCAAAGCTTTTTCAAGCTAACAGTTTCGAGACTGATTCTTGAGGACACAAAAGCTTTATTCAGATGGCGTGGGTTAGGTTTTAATAATGATAGGGATATGTGAAGATCAATCAAAGATGTAACAACTTTTCTATTCACTGAGAAAGTATTTATACACTTCCATTCAAAAATTTGGGGTCAATATGTATTTGAATTATTTTATTCAGCAAGGATACATTAAATTAATAAACAGTGACATTAAAGACATTCATAAAGTTACAAAAGATTTCTGTTTCAAATAAATGCTGTTCTTTTGAACTTTCTATTCATCGGAGAATCCTGAAAATAAATGCATCAAGGTTTCCACGAATATATTAATCAGCACAACTGTTTTCAACTTTGATAATAATAATGATAATAAATGTTTCTTGAGCAGCAAATCAGAATATAAGAATGATTTTTGAAGGATCATGTGACTCTGGAGACTGGAGAAATGATGCTGAAAATTCAGCTTTACTATCACAGAAATAAATTACATTTGAATATACATTCAAATAGAAAACAGTTATTTTAAATTGTAATAATATTTCACAATATTAGTATTTTTTTACTGTATTTATGATCAAATAAATGCAGCCTTGGTGAGTCTTTGTTTTTGTTTTTTAAAGAATTTCTGATTTGTATACAGCCCTTGTTTATATCATACAGTGTAAAAAGCATTTTTTTTTTTTTATATGCAATTTTAATGCGTTAAAGCGTTAAAATGTAACTCATCTGCATTTGTTAGAGCCATGCTTTTATTACAAAAAAAAAGACACAAAAAACACACAATACTTACTTTATCATATCTACGGCTGCCAAATGATTAAATATTTTAATAATCATGGCTTATTTTATCATTTTTTCATTCTCAATGTTAATGTATTCAGTTTTTGAATATACATTCAAATAGAAAACAGTTATTTTAAATTGTAATAATATTTCACAATATTAGTATTTTTTTACTGTATTTATGATCAAATAAATGCAGCCTTGGTGAGTCTTTGTTTTTGTTTTTTAAAGAATTTCTGATTTGTATACAGCCCTTGTTTATATCATACAGTGTAAAAAGCATTTTTTTTTTTTTATATGCAATTTTAATGCGTTAAAGCGTTAAAATGTAACTCATCTGCATTTGTTAGAGCCATGCTTTTATTACAAAAAAAAAGACACAAAAAACACACAATACTTACTTTATCATATCTACGGCTGCCAAATGATTAAATATTTTAATAATCATGGCTTATTTTATCATTTTTTCATTCTCAATGTTAATGTATTCAGTTTACCCACACTTTATGCCTTTTTTTTTTGCCACTTTCCTGTGAATTTGTGTTTTGCCAGTGTTTGACTAGTAGATGATATTTTAATTGTTAAGCTTCAATAATAAATGTCACCTTTAATGACTTTTGTTTAGCATCCTGTCTGGTTTGATTTATATAATTTATTCGTAAAATAAATAGGTGAGTGAGTGAGTGTATAACCACAAACAGCATTAAACTTTTATCATTTGTAATTTGCCTTGGATAAAAGCATGTGCTAAATGAATAAATGTAAATGTTTATGACATGTAGTCAGTAGGGGCATATATTTGAAATCTACACCCTTTATCCGTTACCTGAGCGTCCCTGATCCCCTCAGAGATCCGCTGCTCTTGCAAACATCCAGACACGTCATTCATCTCTTCGGCTCCTTCATCATCGCTGGACAGCACGACTGAAGGAGAGAGAGACAGATATGTGTTGACCAATCAGAACCACCCATTAAAACGCCTTTGTACAAAAGGTCAGATGTTCTTCCATGGAAGCACACAGGATGTTCTTTGGAACAAAAATCATCAGGTGGTGCATGATAATATAATTTGAGATGAACATTTGTATATTAAATTAGGAACAAATTAAGAATAGAAGCATTTTCAGCAGTGGTCTCAGACGTCTGGACCACACCGCACGTGTCTAAACATTCTGGAGGAAAAACAAACTTCAGGCCTCCTAGATAAACTTCTGATGCTACATTTTCCAATGAGGTAAACGCGAGTCTTGACAGATGTTTGCTTCAGTAAACAGTTTGTATGTGTGTTTGAAAAGTTCACATGATTAACATCATCGCGGGTCAAATGGTCGTTTCGACATTGTGTTCTTACAGTGCAATATTATGTTTCGAATAAAGCCATTATCCAATTTTTCTTGCATTTGGCGATTGACGAGTGTTAATTTTGGTCCATGTATTTATCTCTTTCCCTTCTTCTCTGCAGCAGAAGCTTCTATTTGGCTGGGTCCCATAATGGGCTTTGAGAGAGAAACAGGGACATGGGTAATCCTCTCTATTTTTTCATCCTTCACCTCCTTCCCTTCCTCTTCCTGTCCACCAATCCATCAGAAAACAATAACAAATTCAATGCTGTCCATCTGTTTTTGCTACATTAAACATGGTTTGAATTGGACAGGTTTGCAAACTAAGCGGACGTTTGTTAGCTATTCGAATCGTTCTGTTCAAATCTTCCTTGTCAGATCATCACTACAGGGGAAAATTACAATGAATGGGAACTGAAGCTTTTAGGGATGGAAAAAGAACGAAAAACACCATAAAATTAGTCTTCCGAAGCCATACTATAGTTGTTGTTTTTTTTTTTATCAGAAAATAAAAAGAGCGAAATTCGAATGAATCATTCTTTTGAGCCAGATCTTTTCAATTAATCAATTGATCTGGTTCACAAAACTGGCCTAAATGAACTCCCTGACCTAATGATCCAGACTGGAACAGAAGATTATCAGTGAAGAACAACGTTTCGGCCTGTTTCTCACACTATCGTATGACTTCAGAAGATAACGTCAATGTGTGTACATCTCTGGGAGTACTATTCCTTTAACAGTAACCATAATGGAAGATAAGCTGTTTAGAAGTCCCGGCTGATAATGAGGAGGAGGATGGTACATCTGTGTTCCTTTCTAGCAGGCAGAGGTGTAATGGGCTTTACCCAGACCTTGAGGTCAGGATTGCAGTAATCTAGATTGTGAGAGTGAATGCTGCTATCCTGCACACCACACACTTAGACATTAATCTTTATAAGGACATCCTTCATCCAATGACAGCTCAGAGCTACAGCTACGCCGCCTCCATAACAATGGGACGACATGTAGTCACGGAAAAGGCTACTATTTTTCAGATGAGTAAATTCGGTTTCACTCTCTGTACGTCCACACTCAGTTTGCATTTCTTATTCCAGATTCCACTTCATCCACTGGTGAAAGTTTACTACTTTATTTAGGGGTGTACAATATATCGGTACCATAACAGTTACTGGAAAAAAGCTTCTTTTTTTTTTACCTGTTGGGATAATTCGGTTTCACTCTCTTTTTACGTTCGCACTCATTTTGCAATTTTAACCCACATTCCACTTTGTCCATTGTTGGAAGTTTACGGTTTAATTTAGGGATGCACAATGTCTCTTCTTTTTTACATGTTGGGTTAATTTGGTTTGGAAAAAGGCTTCTTTTTTTTTTTTTACATGTTGGGTTAATTCGGTTTCACTCTCTTTTTATGTTCACATTCAATCTGCATTTCTCAATCGAGTTTCCACTTTGTCCATTACTGAGAGTTTATGATTTCATTTAGGGATGCACTATGTATCTGTACCATATTGGTTATCAGAAAAAAGTCTTTTTTTTTTAAACCTGTTGGGTTAATTCAGTTTCACTCTCTATTATTGTTTACGCTCAATCCACATTTCTTAATCCAGATTTTTGTTTTTTATTAAGCGGTATATAACGTTCTCGTAAATTTATTTGTGAATGCTCATTTCCTCTATTTAAACATATAGATTAACTCTGCCTTCATCTAACAGTGACTTACGGTGCTTTCACACTAGCACTTTTGGTGCGCACCCGGGTTCGATTGACGTCAGATTTCGGTAAGTTTGGATGATGTGAACACGGTCTTCCGAACTCGCGTGCGCACCCGCGAACCGTACCCGAGTCCGCTTAAAAGGAGTGGTCTGGGGTATGGTTCAAGTGATCTCCGGTACAGTTCGCTGCTGATGTGAATGCAATCGTACCAAATCACGGAATTAAACCGCTATTAATGATGTATTATTTGATAAAAATGTGTGTTTGTGCATGTTTCACTCATTTTCCTGATGAGCGTGACTGATGCGTTGCAAGCAGACCTGTACATCTCATTTATGTTCGCCTTCAGAGTTCTTTAGAGCATTTGCAGTACATTTGTAAGACAGACGTAAGTGCCGTTATGTACTGAAGCTAATTTGGAAACAAAACCAACGGTTCGAAAACATAAATATAAAATTGAAGAGAGCAATCCTACGCATTTTGCCGCCTTCTCCTGTGCCATCGTTACTAAGCAACGGGGTAAACAGCTGCTGGCTTGATGACGCAAACAAACCGCGGTTCGGACCCAAATAATATAATGTGAACACAGTCCAGCGGGGAAAGGGGGAGGGGGGAGCAATCGAACTCGGGTTCAGACCAAGCAATCGAACCAAGTGTGAAAGCACCCTTAAAGTTAACCTTTAGAAACACTAATAATTTAATAACACTATTAAATGTAATCTTTAGCAAATCTCAAAATGAATATCCATTTTTCACAATGTACATTATAATGCTATGATGCCTAAATTCACTTCAGTTTTTACATTTTTATTTTTCACTTTTAAGCAAAACACTGTACAATTTTAATATTGGCCAAACCACAAAAACAATTATAAGCTTATTATATTAGCCAGGATTGCAATATTGGTTCATATATATATATATATATATATATATATATATATATGGTTCC